>NW_024061286.1:300000-548111 GCF_016432855.1 Salvelinus namaycush
TCAACAACAACAAAAAGTACACATTTTTATTTAAATATATATATATATTTTATATAGTTCATAGATTATGTTTTAAATGTTCATAAAAATGCTGTAAATGTGTACATTTTCCTGTTCAGAAAAGAAATAACAAGCTGTTCAGTTACTACTCTGCCCCAAAGTTACTGCCAGCAGCAGCACCTCCGCCTCCGTGGGCACATAGGCCATGAGAACATTGCTTGGATTGTTGTGCCAGCTATTTGTTATGAGGGGGAACTGCCCCCAATGAAATCGCAGGATTTCATAGCATAAATTATAACAGCGCATATTCCTGGGGCGTTCAAATGTGTGTCCGTTCAGTCAGAACTTCTGGGTCTGCTATAGTCTCCCTCCCAAAGAGTCTCTCGAGCCAGACGGCTTACTTCCGCACGTCAGACTAGATCTGCTCTATCAGGTAGAGGTGGCACTAAAGCAAAAAGCAATAATTCACTTGTAAATAAATTACCGTAACAGTCATGGGACCCTGGGACCTGATAAACTGGACAACTGGACAACTACCTCCAACAAGAGTCGAAGGACAGAGGAATACACTAGCTAGAACCTTCTCATCACGGATCTGGTAGGACAAAAATACATGGCCAATTTGATTGTTCCCCCCATGTTGTTCATCAGGTTCTACTGTAGGTGACAGGGCGACATGTTGTGTGGACTAAAACAGCATAAAACCGGATGATTTACAAAGCATGATCAAATGAATTAGCCAGCTACAGTAATTTTGAGAAACACTTTTTTGGTCAAATTAACCAGTTATCTACCTTTAATAAGCAGATAGCTAGCTATAGCTAGCTGTTAGCTTGCTAGCTAGTAAGCTCCCATGCCAATTTCAAGTTTTTCTAAACTCATATCTGACTAACTCGTAAATATGTAGTTATTTCAGAATGAGCGATAACTGGTTAGCGCATATTGCTTTGTGACATTATGTTAGCTATCAATCCCCAGTTAGATAATGTGTTTTCACTTATTGCATCTGTATGCTTGTTGTGTTCTCCCTAGTGCACTGGTTCGTTCATGAGCTGGCTGCTCATTCTAAATAGTATAATCTAATCTGTTCAAAACAGTGGCAGCATGTGCAGCAGGGGTCATTCGGTTTTTGACATGCAAAAGTGAAATAGGTGTATTGATGCTGTTGTTCAAATGCACAGATCGCTTAATATATCTTCTCAAAGAAACTACCGGTAGTTCAAAAACTTGGCATCATATTTCTGTCATGCTGCTTTGTTGACAACTCCAACCACCTTCAGCCAATCAGCAGCCGCCACTGCTCCAGGGTTTCCCCTAGGTACAGATCTAGGATCAGCTTCCCCTCCCCCAATCCTAACCTTAACGATTAGTGGGGAAAACACTGACTCAAGATCACTGTTTAGGGGCAACTTCGCTCTACTCATAGGATGCATCCAGGCAGCTCATAACTTACTTATACCCCTGGGGGCAATGCCGTGCAGTGCGTTGCAGCCATAGCGAGATATGTTTCCCCGCAGTTCAGACCGTTCCCTGGGCTGGCGGTAGTTGTGCCTCATCTCTGTGTGCATGCAGTGAGGGACTTGGCGCGTGTGGTTCAGCGGAGTGAGAATCGGGTGGGTCAAATGATGTCCTGTAAAAAGACAAAAGTGCAGAAGAGAGAACTTGCAAGGAGAACGCTGTAAGGGGTGACAAACAACTAGAGTGAAGTTGTACTACTGTCTCCTGCTTAAACTAAAGACAAAACCCCCCAAAACGTATAATTACCAGGATTCAATCAATTGCAGGTAATGGTTTCCACGTAGTGCTTTCAGATTTGTGTTTTAGTTCCACAGAAGAGTTATTTATAAGCTGAATCATTACATGGCAAGACCTGTTCAGTCCAGACACAAACCTGACTGAGAAGTCATCTAGTGCATGCAACTTGACTTATAATTGTATTATGTCCTGTACAAATAAAAAACAGTTCTGATATCAGGAATAGCCCTATCTGCTTGATTGAATCCTGGTAAATAATTGTTTTTGGGGGGGGGTTCCGTCTTCAGTCTGAGCCGACTTTAGTTGTTTTTTCCCCCTTACAGCTTTTTTAAGCCTACAGTATCATACTCTGTCATAGAGATACTCATGCTGGGGAGTACTTTGAAAACACTGGGAACTTCGAAACAGGGTGTGGCTTTGGACAAAATTAGTTATCATTTCAGACACAGCTCAGAGCCTATATTCATAAAGCCTGTCAGGGTAGGAGTGATGATCTAGGATAAGTTTAGCCTTTTATCATAGATAAGCAATCCTACTCTAAGACGCTTGACATATACAGTGCCTTCGGAAAGTATTCAGACCCCTTGACTTTTTCCCCATTTTGTAGGTTACAGCCTTATTCTAAAATGTATTAAATTGTTATTTTTCCTCATCAATCTTTCCGAAGGCACTGTATGCTCCCTGATCTCTCTACCTTGAGGCATGCCCAGGTAGTCAGTCTGGTAGGTGGACCGGTACTGGGCAGTCAGAGCGTTTCGGATCTCTTCCTCAGAAGGAGGACTTTTCCAGGGGGAACAACCACCTGCAGAGCTCTGGTTCTGGACCTTGGGCAGTCGCCACACCATGAATGACTAGAGAAAAATGAAGATTGTTTAGCACTTTTCATACACTACATCGCTGCCCAAAGAGCTTAAATGTAAAAGTAATAAAGCATAGAGGTACAATAATAAGAACGTAGTGATAACAGGGATGTGTCCCAGATGGCACCTTACACTCTTAGAAAAAAAGGTCCTATCTTGAACCTTAAAGGGTTTTTTGGCTGTCCCAATAGGAGAACACCTTTGAAGAAAGTCTCTACCTGAAACCAAAAACGTTTTCCCTGTGGGGACAGCTGAAGAACCCTTTTGAAACCCTTTTTTCTAAGAGGGTGCAGTGCACTACTTTTGACCAGAGCCCTATGGGCCCTGTTCAAAAAGTAGTGCACTATGTAGGAAATAGGGTTCCATTTGAAATGCAACCCTGGATAGGGGCACCAGAGGGTCAGACAGGTTAGTTAGCTAAATGTTAGATTAATGTTGTTTTTTTTCTGTAAAAAGTTAATGCAAATGTATGAAAGTTTATACATTCTAAATACTTAATGTCCAGAGGATTGAGTGTGAATGTGGATCTGTACCTGACTTGGATGTGGGTTGTTCCTCCTGTTCCCAGAGGCTGATCCTGTGCGAATGCTGTCAGGTTTAGTGGCTGGCTTCCAACAGAAGTCCTCATTGTACACAGTGTCACCCACAGGACAAGCTAGTGCATAGGAGTTTCTATGGGCTCTTATTGTTGTAGGACTGAAAAAGATTTCACAAAAGGAGAAAATGTATAGGGAGACATAGCCTAAATGTGAATAATATAAACAACATAATGAAATGGAAATGAATTCATGAATAGTCAATAATATGTTCAGGCCTACGGTAAAACTGGTGTTGATGAACTGGGTCGATAAATAAAATCTCTTTTCTGCGATGTTTCATATGGGTCCCACTCTGAAATATCAAATATCAAGTTAATAGACAATAACTGATATAAATTAGTATAAAGGGGAAGTTTCCCGGGCATTAATAAACCTAGTCCAAAAAGCATGCACAATGAAGAATAAGCCTAGTCCTGGACTTTAAAGCAAATTCAATGGAGAATCTCCATACAAATATATGTATTTGCCCAAGACTACGATCAGAGTCCGAGGAACCGTCCCAAAAAGTCTCATGTCAGGTAATCTGAGGCTCCTCACCCACGGCTGCCATCGCTGTTTTCGCTCGTGATGAAACGTTTCCAGAAATCGGAATATTTTGGTTATTGGGCGCGATGTCTGGACACAAATGCACACATCTCTTCTCTAACTCTGCCTGGGATGGATGTGTTATGCAAACGTCTCTATCGTGCGTTTGATGATGCTCCGGGACAGTTCCGTGGTGCTTGAATCACAAGCGAAAGAAAGTCATGAAAAATACGCCAACAATGCAATTTAACATAATAACAATTATGACGTCAGAAGTTATGACACTTCAGTTGTAGGCCTACCTGGTTCGCAGGATTCTTCATCTTGAGTTTGCATTGTTCAATTTGGCCTATCTAGAAAACTTGTTTTCAGGGCTCCGTGGTGTGCAGCTGTGTGTGCTGGAGTGTGTGCTGGAGTCCTTGGTTGTTATAGGAGACACACAACAATTCCTGTAAATTGCACAACAGCCGCGAGGGCAATTTGATGATTGATGCTGTGCTGCCTGGGGGGCTTGGACCCGCATGAAAGATTCAGCATCACATTTGGCTAGGTGCACCAAGGGTGGTAGACTGGGTTACTGGTGGTTACACTGTTTTATTAAAGTATATATCTGTTTAGCCGAATAGGCTATGTCGTTGTGTTTGCAAGTGTCCGAGTAAATGTTCTGTAAAAGGCCAGACAAGTGAATGCAAGCACAGCATCTATTCATCTATTCTTGCCATTAATGGCCAGCAGTTATGCTGATATGTTGTTGGGCCATATAATACAGTCATTGTGTGGGGCAGTTTTTGGAGTTTATTTTTAAAATAGCATTTTAAAAGATTTCCAAATTTGACACAAACAAATGTTTTATTCATTTCCGCGGCACTGAAACAAAGAGGTGCACCATATTATGGCCCGCGACGTGAACGGGTAAATTGATCATTTTTAACTTGGTGGACCCTGGATGCTGATTGACTGACAGCCATGGTATACCACGGGTGCGACAAAACATTTATTTGTACTGCTCTAATTACGTTGGTAACCAGTTTATAATAGCAATAAGGCACCCTGGGGGTTTGTGGTATATGGCCAACATAACATGGCTAAGGGCTGTGTCCAGGCACCCCACATACATAAGAACAGCCCTTAGCTGTGGTATATTGGCTACATAACACACCCCCTCGGGACTTATTGCTTAATTACTCCACGTGCTCATTACTAGGACGTCACTTCTGTTTTGAGACTACTTTTTGTTATGCCTGGCGCACGCCAGGGAGGCAGCCCGTTTCCAAAACGAATGCCATTAGTTTTCGCCTGGTGCAAACCTCTTCCAAGGGGGCAACCTGGGCCAAATAATCGAATCCCCTCAAACTCTGAAGTGTCACTCTAGACTCTAGAATGACGACCAATCATTCGACCTCTCCAGTAAGAGCTGTGGAAAGCAAGCGCCCTATCAGGCGCTCTAAGGAGTTGGCGGCAGCCAATAGGAGCCACAATGCATGGAGACGTCGCACAGCGAAAATACCGCTCATCGAATCTGGCTAGCATCGTCCCATTACCGTTATTTTAGCAGCAAAATATTATGCTGGCAGCACGATCGAGGGATGTAAAAATATTTAATAAGAGTCCCCCTGCAAAGACAAGCTAAATATCGAAAATCAAATGAAAATATATGTAATTAGAATTAAAGTCTGCAAAACTTAAATTGGTCTCTTATGTTGACCAACGGGTTTAATACAGAGTGCTGGTGACTCCTTACTCCACCCACTCCATTTGATGTATATTAATTACATATTGGCTCATAGAGAAAATAAATATTATATGTGCTGAAGTAAAAGTGGGGTTGGGATTACTCTGTAGGGTCTGTAGAATCTCTATATAGTGTTATTTCTTGGATGACTGTGGTTTAAATATCCAGCATCACTTTCTAATCCATGCATTCCATTGGTCCCAAAGCAATACACTGTAGGTTTATAAAGGACATATTGGTTTATGGAGAAAAAACTATTCTGTATGCCAAAGTAAAAGTGTGCTTGGGATTACTGACTAGGGTCTGGAGAATCTATATATGGTGTTATTTCTTTACTCTACTTTTGATCTAAAGCCCAAAGGGTATTTGGTGTTTCAAAAACAGTGTATTGCACTGTGGCCAATGGAGTGGTTGGAGTAAAGTGCTGCTAGGTATTTATACCTCAGTCCCCCAATAAATAACAACCTATACACTGAGTGTAGAAAACATTAAGGACATCTGCTCTTTCCATGACATAGACTGACCAGGTGAATCCAGGTGAAAGCTATGATCCCTTATTGATGTCACTTGTTAAATCCACTTCAGTGTGGAGGAGTCAGGTTAAAGAATAATTATTAAGCCTTGAGCCAAATGAGACATGGATTGTGTATGTGTGCCATTCAGAGGGTGAATGGGCATGACAAAAAAAGTGCCTTCGAACGGAGTATGGTAGAAGGTGCCCGTTTGTGTCAAGAACTGCAACACTGCTGGGTTTTTACACTCAACCGTTTCCCGTGTGTATCAAGAATGATCCACCACCCAAAGGACATCCAGCCAATTTGACACAACAATGGAGTCAACATGGGCCAGCATCCCTGTGGAACGCTTTCAACACCTTGCAGAGTCCATGCCCTGATAAATTTAACCTGTTCTGAGGGCAAAAGTGGTGGGGTGCAACTCAATATTAGGAAGATGTCTGTAATGTTTTGTACACTCAGTGTATAGATTATACAGACCCTATTAGGTAATCCCCACCACACTTTGGCACATAGAGTATTTTTTTTCTCTGTAATGTATAGGCCTATATTGTATTGCAGTCCCCCAAGAAATAACACCATATATAGATTCTTCAGACCCTACTGAGTAATGCCAAACCCACTTTTATTTTCGGCACAGAATAGTTTTTTTCTCTATAAGCCAATATGTAATAGATAGGTCGATAGTGTATTGCATTGGGACCAATGGAGTGGATGGAGTACGAAGTACTGCTAGGTATTTAGACCTCAGTCGCCAAAGAAATAACACTATATATAGATTCTACAGACCCTACTGAGTATTCCCAAACCCACTTTTACCTCAGCACGTATAATAGTTTTTTCACTAAATCCCAATGTTGAGAACATACCAATCTGATGATTGTATTTTTTGATAGTGGTCTTACATTCTTTTTGTAATTGTTTCCATAAATTCCTTCTTGCATTTGCTTATAAGCACAATAAAAATGAACATCGATTAACATTTAATATCTCTTGAATGAGTTCTCCACATTGCAAGAGGGTAGGTTGATGTCAGTGGCTGACTCCTGAAGGGGACGGAACTAGTGGGTTGCTCTTTGGTTAAAGATGGTGGAAGCTGGAGCAGGTGGTGAACACAAAACTAATGGCGGTAAAAGCAAGGAAGATTGGACAATGGTCCAAAAATAATTGAAAAACGACCAAAGTATTGCTGGAAAACTAAATGGATAGTTCTGCGAATGCTCTTTCTTATCTTGTAGGAGTGCTGTTTGTTGAGGAGGGGTGAATCCATTTGAAATATCCAAGCTGGTGGAAAGAGTGATGGGTTAATAAGTAAATGCAGTAAGGATTACGAGAAGTGGACTTGTTTTGATTTCGTGTACTTCTGATAAGCAGAAATAGCTTGGGTTACGTTGTACTCGAGTCGAGAATGTTGTCATGACGTGCGTAGCTCTTTGGATCAGGGCACCCCTCAAGGGTGTAATATCTGGCGTTTCGTGGGAAGTGGAATTGGAAGAAATTAAAAATATCCCTGGAGTGATTGATGCACGTCAGATGAAATGAGTAGTTAATGGAGAGAACGTGAAGAGTATCTGTTCTTTTGTTTTTTGAAGTGGAGTGGTGTGTGAATTACTGTGTAAGAGCATTTGTACCAAGATTGTGATTGCTGCTGTGCATTTGAACATGTGGAAAGTGTCTGTAGAAGAAAGATGAAAGTTGTGGAGAAGATCATATTGAGTGTGGTTTGAGTTTTGATCATGTGAAATGTTGCAATTGTGGTGGGAACCATGTTGCTTCATCTTAGGAATGCCCAACGAGGGTGAAGGAAAATGGCTAAAGTCAGGTCCAACCAGAATATATAATTTGCAGTGGCTGTCAAAAGGGTTGAGGGAGTGAGCGGTCCTGAAGGCCCCATGGTGGTGGATAGGCATTCACTGCAGGCTGCAGGGTTTGCCTCTCATCAGCAGGACCCAGAAATTCTACAGGTTAAAAAGGTGAACTTTGTACTATTTATGGCTATGGTGATCAACGGCACTGCCAAAGGGAAGAAAAGTTTAGAAAGATGGACATCATTGTGGATGCATCAGAGCGGTTCCTGAGATTGTAGGACTTCTCGGTGAAGGAGTTTACATGAAAGGATTTCACAAGCCGTACTACCCTCTCAGGCCCCAGAGCATGAGTGGGGAGACATGGAACTTTCAACGATGGAAGAAGTGGGAGTCTGTTTTGCTTTGTTTTGTCGATTAAGTTAGTTTTTTCCCTTCAAATATGTTTTTCTTTTTTACTTTGAGTACAGTAGTGGGAGGCAATACAATGTTTTGGATGTCGTCTGCACTAAAAACCCTAGCCTCGTACGAACCATCCTGATCTCACGAGCTTACATTCTGTTTTGCTAAATCAGGATGGTTCGTACGAGGCTACTAAAACCACTGAGGTAAATAATAACTGGAGACTGCGTCCAAGATGTCCGTCCGTTGTTTTCAAGGTAATCTACTGACATTTGCATATGCCGATTCATCTATATCTGTGTTGCATCCGGTTTATACGGACCAGTATTTGCATCCAGTTTATACAGACCAACATCACAGGCACACTAGCACTCAGTGCGCACAGGTAGCAGGCGAGCAACGACGACATCATCACGTCATCCAAAAACATGTCAGACATTGGATGAATATAAACTATAAACATAATATCTTCGGCTGTGAGTGATGGGGGGAAAAATCAGCCTCAGCGACAATTAAAGTGTCTTATTAGGAATTTTCTAAACTGACATCTCTATGTGGCCTTGTATGGAAATTGTATTTCTGGGTAGGCATCTGCAGTATGGAAGCACAACTGTAGGAGCAGTCGAAACCGTGCTTCTAGACCGGAACCCTGGCCACTTGACTAAAACCCCACCGAAGAAGATCTATATTTGTATGTTTAGAAATGCGTGCTTTTATTTTGAAGAATTCCTCATTACCATACGAAAGTGACGTCATTGTTTGTGCTACTAGCAAATATTAATCATCGTCCCATTGTTGTTTGATGAAGCATAACGTTAGCTGGTTAGCTAAGTGAGGGTATGTATATACACCCAAAATATTAGCTAGAATATATAGCGAATTATGGGAAATAAGAACATGGACATTTATTTTTGTTCAAATAAATTTGTGTATTTTGCTGAGCATTCATAAAACATTTGCTTGCTAACTAGCTATGTAAGTGAAATGTGGGCTAACAAAAGACAGTAAACAACTGCTAGCCAGCACATTTTTAGGCACCACCTAAAACATCTTCGTGACTTTAATAGCGTTAATGTTAGTTGGTTTTAAAAACTCATGGAAGCCAGACATATCTAACTAGTTATATTGTACTACGTCTATCTAGCGTTAGTTATTTTTGCTCTAGCTAGATGCTAGCTGTGGCAAGCTTGGCCCGTTGCGCTGACATTAACTAACAACGTTAACAGAGCATCTCGATTTTATTTTCTGTATCGTAGCTAACGTTGTTTTTGTTTTGTCCCATTTGATACGAGTCAGATTAGGTCTTCATGTTGTCTTTTGCAACACTAACACGTTATTTAGCTAGCTATAACGGCTCACTGCAAGGCTAGTTAGCTAGCTATTACCTACGACACAACAATGGGATGGATCCATGATAGTTGGCTAGCAATTCTATGCTTTGTTTTGGTGTTCAGAGGGGGCTGGATTCGATGCTAGCGAACTGCCATTGTAGCTTGCTAGCTACATTACACCATCCCTATGCATAAGCGCACCTTTAATTAGTTGCAAAAAAGGTTTTGCAGTCATGCAGCAAGTGATAATTATTCGCAATTACAATTGTTTATTTTCAAGAAAGGAGAAGACAAATGTGCACACCCCCAGGCCCCATTCTTTGTTATGGGCAGCTAGGGAGGGACACTCATTTAATACGGCCAAAGCTCAGGCTGAATTTATCCTTGTTATGTTGAAACTCTTATCTATATCCTCTCCTACTAGACCTACACAAGTCACCATGGGGAAAGATCCTAGGAAGCCGAGAGGCAAGATGTCCTCATATGCTTACTTCGTGCAGACCTGCAGGGCGGAGCACAAGAAGAAACACCCCGAAGCCAGTGTCAACTTCGCCGAGTTCTCCAAGAAATGCTCAGAGCGATGGAAGGTAGCATTACACACCAGTGAATGATTGTGAAATGACATGTTTCTGGTCCATATTCAGAATGGTTATGGATTTATTTCCACCTTGGTATGTTTTGTTACACTTGAGTGACCTTGCGGACAGTCTAGCTGTGGCCATGTGGATGTGTAATCTGAGTTTATACCTCTACGTCCAGCCCCTGTCTCCTAAAGAAAAAGGAAAGTTTGAAGACATGGCGAAGCAAGACAAGGGCCGCTACGAGAGAGAAATGAAGAACTACATCCCACCCAATGGCCAGAAAAAGAAGAGGTTCAAGGATCCCAATGCCCCCAAGAGACCGCCGTATGTACCATAATTCACTAGGTTTGCATGGCAGATAGACTGGATAGCAATTCTAGAGGGGAATTAAACGTCCCTTTGAATTTACATGTTTGTTTTTGTTTCTCAGGTCTGCGTTCTTCATCTTCTGTGCTGACTTCCGGGCCAAGATAAAGAGCGAGCACCCAGGCCTGTCCATTGGAGACACTGCTAAGAAGCTGGGAGTCATGTGGAACAGCTCTGCAGCTGAGGAGAAGAAGCCGTACGAGAAGAAGGCAGCCACGCTGAAGGAGAAATATGACAAGGTGAGCAGGGCTTTAATACAACTTCCAGAGATGGGGTTTTCACAATGACTGGAATTCCGGCTTTTCTGTGATTATCCTCTATTCAATCATATCATCTTAGAAGTTGACCTGCGAACTTCTGATTTTGAATAAGATGGGTGCAGATAATTCCACCGATAACCAATATTCAATAAATAGGATGAAAAGGGGGAATTTCATGCTGATCTGAACGCCATTCCCATGATGCCATTGTCGAAATGTAAGAAATCAACATTTGAAGCATATTTCTTGGACAACTGCTATTTTGGATAGCAATTTGAGAATTCGGTGTGGGAAAATTGCTTTTTCATTTTCCCTCTGTAAAACACTATGTCGGCAGATATATTGGTATTGGGTCCAAACATATCCGTCTGGCTCTATAAGTAATTGTGATGTGTCCCACAGGATATTGCATCATACCGCACCAATGGTAGAGTGGATACTGCCTCCTCCGCAGCTGCTGATGACGACGACGAAGATGAGGAGGATGACGACGACGATGAGGATGATGACGAGTAGCCTCCCTGCTGTTGGAGAGTACATTGTTGTTTAATGCTATGTAACCCTATTGTACACACTTTACATCTCCGAACAAACCCAGACGCAACGAGAACACATTAAGCTCTGTGTGTATTTCATGTTTTAATGATGGATGGCGTTATGCTCCCTAACTGGTTAAAGTTAACACTACATGTCTTGTTTTGTTCTTGTAGTAGCCCTTTTTTCCTGCCCATGCCTGTAACTGCTTTGGAGGACTATAAATCAGTATGGAAGTAATAAGTTCTCTTTTACGTGTGCAACTCTCAAATCAGATTTCTGGGTTGGTAGCAAGTGAATTATTTCTTTTCTGTATTTGTTTTTAAAGGATATTTTTTCATGTTTGTCACACAGTCTTTTTATTGTTCTTTGAATACCACTCTGATAACAAATGCAGCTGACATTCAGGAATGTCTTAAATAAAGGTCTTTTTTAATAAATTGTATTTGTTTTTTTATTTGAAGATTTAACATAAACTAAATAAGGCATTTGGTTGACTGATCAATCTTGACACAGTACATACAGTGCCTTCAAAGTATTCATACCCATTGACTTATTCCACATTTTGTGTTAAAGCCTGAATTCAGAATGGATAAAAAACTTGTTTTACCTATCTACACACAATACCCTATAATGAGTGAAGATGCGTTTTTAGAATTTCTTTAGCCCATTTATTAAAAGTGAAATACAGAAATATCTTATTTACATAAGTATTCACACCTCTGAGTCAATACATGTTAGAATCACCATTGGCAGTGATTACATCTGTAAATCTCAAGAGCTTTGCACACCTGGATTGTACAATATTTGCCCATTTATTCTTTTAAAAATTCTTCAAGCTCTGTCAAGTTGGTTGATTGACCATTGCTAGACGGACATTTTCAAGTCTCGCTATAGATTTACAAGCCGATTTAAGTCAAAACGGTAACTAGGCCACTCGGGAACCAGTGTATATTTGATTTTGTGTTTTAGGCTATTGTCCTACTGAAAGGTGAGGGATTTTCTCCCAGTGTCTGTTGGAAAGCAGACTGAACCAGGTTTTCCTCTAGGATTTTACCTGTGCTTAGCTTTACTCCGTTTATTTTTACCCTAAAAAACTCCCTAGTCCTTGCCGATGACAAGCATACCCAAGGGATGCAAACTAGTCACCTTTTGGCGAAATTTGCCATTTTGAATCCAAAATAGGTGACCTACGTGATTTGTGTAGATCTAATGAGAAAAGTTTGGGGGGGTTGGATCACTACTGGATGTAAGCGAACGAGTGATCGTTCACATAACAACAGAATGCAGAACGCAACTGAAGAGAGAAGAGACAACCAATTTAGGAGTTACAGCATCAGGGCGCTCTGGAAAGGAAGCTTGCCAGTTACAGCCAAGTACCCCTGACTGCAGTGTGCCATTCGGGGCCGGACTCAATGTGGGCGGAGTCAAACGGTTGACTCCACCCATGTTTGACCCCACCCACCTTTTTTTGTCCATCTGAGGTTTGACAGTCACACACTGAATAGAAATCAAATCAAATCAAATTTTATTTGTCACATACACATGGTTAGCAGATGTTAATACGAGTGTAGCGAAATGCTTGTGCTTCTAGTTCCGACAATGCAGTAATAACCAACGAGTAATCTAACCTAACAATTCCACAACTACTACCTTATACACACAAGTGTAAAGGGATAAAGAATATGTACATAAAGATATATGAATGAGTGATGGTACAGAACGGCATAGGCAAGATGCAGTAGATGGTATCGAGTACAGTATATACATATGAGATGAGTAATGTAGGGTATATAAACATAAAGTGGCATAGTTTAAAGTGGCTAGTGATACATGTATTACAAACACACACATATTATGTTTTATTTTGATCCAAATGATATGGACCCTGATTTAACTTTCATTGTTAATTTGTTAATCTTTCATGGAAGATTCGTTATCCATAAAATGAAGTGGGCAGAGAACAATCCCCTCTTCACATTATTTAAGATAGAATTTAAATATTATTTTGAAATGATCAGTAAATGTAAAAACAAAAAAGCAATACGCACCATAAAAGTATTTAACAAATTGAAAATGAATCTTGATATGTCTGTTAGGTTTATGTACTCTTGTTTTTATATTTCAGTTTTTTTGTATTTGTTGTGTGCATAATTTAAAAATATATATATATATATATACAGTGGGGCAAAAAAGTATTTAGTCAGCCACCAATTGTGCAAGTTCTCCCACTTAAAAAGATGAGAGAGGCCTGTAATTTTCATCATAGGTACACTTCAACTATGACAGACAAAATGAGAAAAAAAAATCCAGAAAATCACATTGTAGGATTTTTAATTAATTAATTAGCAAATTATGGTGGAAAATAAGTATTTGGTCACCTACAAACAAGCAAGATTTCTGGCTCTCACAGACCTGTAACTTCTTCTTTAAGAGGCTCCTCTGTCCTCCACTCGTTACCTGTATTAATGGCACCTGTTTGAACTTGTTATCAGTATAAAAGACACCCGTCCACAACCTCAAACAGTCACACTCCAAGCTCCACTATGGCCAAGACCAAAGAGCTGTCAAAGGACACCAGAAAAAAAATTGTAGACCTGCACCAGGCTGGGAAGACTGAATCTGCAATAGGTAAGCAGCTTGGTTTGAAGAAATCAACTGTGGGAGCAATTATTAGGAAATGGAAGACATACAAGACCACTGATAATCTCCCTCGATCTGGGGCTCCACGCAAGATCTCACCCCGTGGGGTGAAAATGATCACAAGAACGGTGAGCAAAAATCCCAGAACCACACGGGGGACCTAGTGAATGACCTGCAGAGAGCTGGGACCAAAGTAACAAATTACCATCAGTAACACACTACGCCGCCAGGGACTCAAATCCTGCAGTGCCAGAGGTGTCCCCCTGCTTAAGCCAGTACATGTCCAGGCCCGTCTGAAGTTTACTAGAGAGCATTTGGATGATCCAGAAGAAGATTGGGAGAATGTCATATGGTCAGATGAAACCAAAATAGAACTTTTTGGTAAAAACTCAACTCGTCGTGTTTGGAGGACAAAGAATGCTGAGTTGCATCCAAAGAACACCATACCTACTGTGAAGCATGGGGGTGGAAACATCATGCTTTGGGGCTGTTTTTCTGCAAAGGGACCAGGACGACTGATCCGTGTAAAGGACAGAATGAATGGGGCCATGTATCGTGAGATTTTGAGTGAAAACCTCCTTCCATCAGCAAGGGCATTGAAGATGAAACGTGGCTGGGACTTTCAGCATGACAATGATCCCAAACACACCGCCAGGGCAACGAAGGAGTGGCTTCGGAAGAAGCATTTCAAGGTCCTGGAGTGGCCTAGCCAGTCTCCAGATCTCAACCCCATAGAAAATCTTTGGAGGGAGTTGAAAGTCTGTGTTGCCCAGCAACAGCCCCAAAACATCACTGCTCTAGAGGAGATCTGCATGGAGGAATGGGCCAAAATACCAGCAACAGTGTGTGAAAACCTTGTGAAGACTTACAGAAAACGTTTGACCTCTGTCATTGCCAACAAAGGGTATATAACAAAGTATTTAGATAAACTTTTGTTATTGACCAAATACTTATTTTCCACCATAATTTGCAAATAAATTCATAAAAAATCCTACAATGTGATTTTTGGATTTTTTTCTCTCATTTTGTCTGTCATAGTTGAAGTGTACATATGATGAAAATTACAGGCCTCTCTCATCTTTTTAAGTGGGAGAACTTGCACAATTGGTGGCTGACTAAATACTTTTTTGCCCCACTGTATATATATATATATATTTTTTAAGAATACAAACACACATGTTTGCGCAAGGCACACGTTGAATACAAACTTATTTCATTGTTGAAGATCGTAAGAAATACTATATAAAGTACCAGCAGATGTGTTGTAAAACATTTTGCTTCATGCTATATTTGAGACAAGCTACAGATATTGTTGCAGTGAACAACAGACTTGTTATGTATGTCATGTATTGTTAGAATTGTGCTGATAAATGTTATTTCATTGAGCATATACACTGCTCAAAAAAATAAAGGGAACACTTAAACAACACAATGTAACTCCAAGTCAATCACACTTCTGTGAAATCAAACTGTCCATTTAGGAAGCAACACCGATTGACAATAAATTTCACATGCTATTGTGCAAATGGAATAGACAACAGGTGGAAATTATAGGCAATTAGCAAGGCACCCCCAATAAAGGAGTGGTTCTGCAGGTGGTGACCACAGACCACTTCTCAGTTCCTATGCTTCCTGGCTGATGTTTTGGTCACTTTTGAATGCTGGCGGTGCTTTCACTCTAGTGGTAGCATGAGACGGAGTCTACAACCCACACAAGTGGCTCAGGTAGTGCAGCTCATCCAGGATGGCACATCAATGTGAGCTGTGGCAAGAAGGTTTGCTGTGTCTGTCAGCGTAGTTTCCAGAGCATGGAGGCGCTACCAGGAGACAGGCCAGTACATCAGGAGATGTGGAGGAGGCCATAGAAGGGCAACAACCCAGCAGCAGGACCGCTACCTCCGCCTTTGTGCAAGAAGGAGCACTGCCAGAGCCCTGCAAAATGACCTCCAGCAGGCCACAAATGTGCATGTGTCTGCTCAAACGGTCAGAAACAGACTCCATGAGGGTGGTATGAGGGCCCGACGTCCACAGGTGGGGGTTGTGCTTACAGCCCAACACCGTGCAGGACGTTTGGCATTTGCCAGAGAACACCAAGATTGGCAAATTCGCCACTGGCGCTCTGTGCTCTTCACAGATGAAAGCAGGTTCACACTGAGCACATGTGACAGACGTGACAGTCTGGAGACGCCGTGGAGAACGTTCTGCTGCCTGCAACATCCTCCAGCATGACCGGTTTGGAGGTGGGTCAGTCATGGTGTGAGGTGGCATTTCTTTGGGGGGCCGCACAGCCCTCCATGGGCTCGCCAGAGGTAGCCTGACTGCCATTAGGTACCGAGATGAGATCCTCAGACCCCTTGTGAGACCATATGCTGGTGCGGTTGGCCCTGGGTTCCTCCTAATGCTAGACCTCATGTGGCTGGAGTGTGTCAGCAGTTCCTGCAAGAGGAAGGCATTGATGCTATGGACTGGCCCGCCCCTTCCCCAGACCTGAATCCAATTGAGCACATCTGGGACATCATGTCTCGCTCCATCCACCAACGCCACGTTGCACCACAGACTGTCCAGGAGTTGGCGGATGCTTTAGTCCAAGTCTGGGAGGAGATCCCTCAGGAGACCATCCGCCACCTCATCAGGAGCATGCCCAGGCGTTGTAGGGAGGTCATACAGGCACGTGGAGGCCACGCACACTACTGAGCCTCATTCTGACTTGTTTTAAGGACATTACATCAAAGTTGGATCAGCCTGTAGTGTGGTTTTCCACTTTAATTTTGAGTGTGACTCCAAATCCAGACCTCCATGGGTTGATCAATTTGATTTCCATTGATCATTTTTGTGTGATTTTGTTGTCAGCACATTCAACTATGTAAAGAAAAAAGTATTTAATAAGAATAGTTCATTCATTCAGATCTAGGATGTGTTATTTTAGTGTTCCCTTTATTTTTTTGAGCAGTGTATATACAGTTACTACCTATCCTGATTTATAATGCTATTTACTTTCCTCATGAGAATGGAGACAGACTATACCATATAGAGATACTGACAAGCTGAATGTGCTTTGTACATTAAGTTATACCAGCTCCAGTAAAGAGATCAGAGATCCGGGTGACTTTTACATAATCTTTACTAAACAACATAACACAATTAACACAGCAGACAAAAACAAGGTTGGACCACTCCTCAAAAATGGCTTCACTCCTGCTCCTCGGTCATTTTCCTGTTGTCAACTGCCTCCACATAGCACATCTCATAATCTCTCTGTAACTGGAACATGAATGGCTCCTTGATGATAATATTTTCCTGTTCATCCAGGCCATCATACAACCGTAGTTCTTTAAGGGTTGTAATGCGGTCTTCCCCGTCCATCCCAATTACACTAGGGAGGGAACCGGTGCCTTTAAATGTTTGGCGTTCACACCACCTTACTGCCTCTAGGGTGTCCCTTAGAAGAGCATCTGTTTGGAGTTCACACCACCTTACTGCCTCTAGGGTGTCCCTTAGAAGAGCATCTGTTTGGAGTTCACACCACCTTGCTGCCTCTGGGGTGTCCCTTAGAAGAGCATCTGTTTGGAGTTCACACCACCTTGCTGCCTCTAGGGTGTCCCTTAGAAGAGCATCTGTTTGGAGTTCACAAAACCTTGCTGCCTCTAGGGTGTCCCTTAGAAGAACATCTGCTTCCTTGAAGAAAAAGGAAGAATAAATATTAAGAGTAGTGCCTCATTAAGTGATCAAGACAAATTACACCCCACTTTCACAATACCATCATGCAAACAAAGCCACTATTACTAAAGGGGTTTTCAGTGATATCTATAACTACTCAACAAGTCATCACAACTATTATATCTTGCCATGCATCAAGCCTTCAGCATTACACACAGTAGACTACATACCCAGTTAACAGCTCTCAGTTCACCATGCATCAAACCTTCAGCATTACACACAGTAGACTACATACCCAATTCACAGCTCCCAGTTCACTGTGCATTTTGTTTTCAGTACCGTCTAGAAAGAAAACAGATTGTGGTCGTTAAGTAATGTAAGGGAACCTCTGGGGGATGTGAGTACAGGAATGCACCTTACTTTAGCTAATAGCCAATACAGTACCTGATGCTGCAGAGCTGGATGCTGATGTGACATGCTGTGACTTCTACATCATCCTAAAATATATTGGAGAGGGGGGGGGGGTTAAGTCTTTAAACATTGGTTTAAGACTATACCACTCATCATATGAGAGGGGGGGTTTAAGTCTTTAAACATTGGTTTAAGACAATACCACTCATCATATGAGAGGGGGGGTTTAAGTCTTTAAACATTGGTTTAAGACTATACCACTCATCATATGACACCTCCTACCTGTAGTGTGTTTTGTTTTCGCCACCTTTTTAGATCTTTCAACCTCTCTTCTTCAGACCTTAGTGAATGACATACATTACATACACTCTTTTGACTTCCGGCGCCTAGGAAACTATGCAGTATTTAGTTTTTTTATGTGTTATTTCTTACATTGGTACCCCAGGTAATCTTAGGTTTCATTACATACAGTCGGGAGGAACTACTGAATATAAGAGCAACGTCAACTCACCATCATTACAACCAGGAATATGACTCTCCCGAAGCGGATCCTGTGTTTTGCCTTCCACCCAGTACAATGGATCTGATCCCAGCCGGCGACCCTAAACAACGACGACGTAAAAGGGGCAAACGAAGCGGTCTTCTGGTCAGGCTTCGGAGACGGGCTCATCGCGCTCCACTCCCTAGCATACTACTCGCCAATGTCCAGTCTCTTGACAACAAGGTTGATGAAATCCGAGCAAGGGTAACATTCCAGAGAGACATCAGAGACTGTAACGTTCTTTGCTTCACGGAAACATGGCTCACTCGAGAGACGCTAACGAAGTCGGGGAAGCCAGCTGGTTTCTTCACGCATCGTGCCGACAGAAACAAACATCTTTCTGGTAAGAAGAGGGGCGGGGGTGTATGCCTTATGATTAACGAGACGTGGTGTGATCATAACAACATACAGGAACTCAAGTCATTCTGTTCACCTGATTTAGAATTCCTCACAATCAAATGTCGACCGCATTATCTACCAAGGGAATTCTCTTCGATTATAATCACAGCCGTATATATTCCCCCCCAAGCAGACACATCGATGGCCCTGAACGAACTTTATCTGACTCTATGTAAACTGGAAACCACACACCCTGAGGCTGCATTCATCGTAGCTGGGGATTTTAACAAGGCTAATCTGAAAACAAAACTCCCTAAATTCTATCAGCATATCGATTGTGCTACCAGGGCTGGTAAAACCTTGGATCATTGTTATACTAACTTCCACGACGCATATAAGGCCCTACCCCGCCCTCCTTTCGGAAAAGCTGACCACGACTCCATTTTGTTGCTTCCAGCCTACAAACAGAAACTAAAACAGCAAACTCCCGCGCTCAGGTCTGTTCAACGCTGGTCCGACCAATCTGATTCCACGCTTCAAGACTGCTTCGATCACGTGGATTGGGATATGTTCTGCATTGCGTCCAACAACAACATTGACGAATACGCTGATTCGGTGAGCGAGTTCATTAGAAAGTGCATTGACGATGTCGTACCCACAGCAACGATTAAAACATTCCCAAACCAGAAACCGTGGATTGATGGCAGCATTCGCGTGAAACTGAACGCGCGAACCACTGCTTTTAACCAGGGCAAGGTGACCGGAAACATGACCGAATACAAACAGTGTAGCCATTCCCTCCGCAAGGCAATCAAACAAGCTAAGTGCCAGTATAGAGACAAAGTAGAGTCGCAATTCAACAGCTCAGACACAAGAGGTATGTGGCAGCGTCTACAGTCAATCACGGATTGCAAAAAGAAAACCAGCCCCGTCGCAGACCAGGATGTCTTGCTCCCAGACAGACTAAATAACTTTTTTGCTCGCTTTGAGGACAATACAGTGCCACTGACACGGCCCGCTACCAAAACCTGCGGGCTCTCCTTCACTGCAGCCGAGGTGAGTAAAACATTTAAACGTGTTAACCCTCGCAGGGCTGCAGGCCCAGACGGCATTCCCAGCCGCGTCCTCAGAGCATGCGCAGACCAGCTGTCTGGTGTCTTTAAGGACATATTCAATCAATCCTTATCCCAGTCTGCTGTTCCCACATGCTTCAAGAGGGCCACCATTGTTCCTGTTCCCAAGAAAGCTAAGGTAACTGAGCTAAACGACTACCGCCCCGTAGCACTCACTTCCGTCATCATGAAGTGCTTTGAGAGACTAGTCAAGGACCAGAGAGACTAGTCAAGGACCACCTCCACCCTACCTGACACTCTAGACCCACTCCAATTTGCTTACCGACTGTAACGTCCTGACCAGAGTTCTTATGTGTTTTGCTTGTTTAGTGTTGGTCAGGACGTGAGCTGGGTGGGAATTCTATGTTGTGTGTCTAGTTCGTCTGTTTCTGTGTTCAGCCTAATATGGTTCTCAATCAGAGACAGCTGTCAATCGTTGTCCCTGATTGAGAATCATATATAGGTGGCTTGTTTTGTGTTGGGGATTGTGGGTGGTTGTTTCCTGTCTCTGTGTTTATGTTCTGCACCAGATAGGACTGTCTCGGTTTTCACATTTGTTATTTTGTAGTTTGTATAGTGTTCCAGTTATTGTCATTCTTGATTAAACATGTTGAACACTAACTGCGCTGCATTTTGGTCCTCTCCTTCATCCCAGGAAGAAAGCCGTTACACCGACGCAATAGGTCCACAGACGACGCAATCGCAACCACACTGCACACTGCCCTAACCCATCTGGACAAGAGGAATACCTATGTGAGAATGCTGTTCATCGACTACAGCTCAGCATTTAACACCATAGTACCCTCCAAACTCGTCATCACCCCGCCCTGTGCAACTGGGTCCTGGACTTCCTGACGGGCCGCCCCCAGGTGGTGAGGGTAGGTAACAACATCTCCACCCCGCTGATCCTCAACACTAGGGCCCCACAAGGGTGCGTTCTGAGCCCTCTCCTGTACTCCCTGTTCACCCACGACTGCGTGGCCATGCACGCCTCCAACTCAATCATCAAGTTTGCGGACGACACTACAGTGGTAGGCTTGATTACCAACAACGACGAGACGGCCTACAGGGAGGAGGTGAAGGCCCTCGGAGTGTGGTGTCAGGAAAATAACCGCACACTCAACGTCAACAAAACAAAGGAGATGATTGTGGACTTCAGGAAACAGCAGAGGGAGCACCCCCCTATCCACATCGACGGGACAGTAGTAGAGAAGGTGGAAAGTTTTAAGTTCCTCGGTGTACACATCACGGACAAACTGAATTGGTCCACCCACACAGACAGCGTTGTGAAGAAGGCGCAGCAGCGCCTCTTCAACCTCAGGAGGCTGAAGAAATTCGGCTTGTCACCAAAAGCACTCACAAACTTCTACAGATGCACAATCGAGAGCATCCTGTCGGGCTGTATCACCGCCTGGTACGGCAACTGCTCCGCCCACAACCGTAAGGCTCTCCAGAGGGTAGTGAGGTCTGCACAACGCATCACCGGGGGCAAACTACCTGCCCTCCAGGACACCTACACCACCCGATGTCACAGGAAGGCCATAAAGATCATCAAGGACAACAACCACCCGAGCCACTGCCAGTTCACCCCGCTATCATCCAGAAGGCGAGGTCAGTACAGGTGTATCAAAGCAGGGACCGAGAGACTGAAAAACAGCTTCTATCTCAAGGCCATCAGACTGTTAAACAGCCACCACTAACATTTAGTGGCCGCTGCCAACATACTGACTCAACTCCAGCCACTTTAATAATGGGAATTGATGGAAATTATGTAAAAATGTATCACTAGCCACTTTAAACAATGCCACTTAATATAATGTTTACACACCCTACATTACTCATCTCATATGTATATGTATATACTGTACTCTATATCATCTACTGCATCTTGCCATCTTTATGTAATACATGTATCACTAGCCACTTTAAACTATGCCACTTTATGTTTATATACCCTACATTACTCATCTCATATGTATATACTGTACTCTATACCATCTACTGCATCTTGCCTATGCCGTTCTGTACCATCACTCATTCATATATCTTTATGTACATATTCTTTATCCCTTTACACTTGTGTGTATAAGGTAGTAGTTGTGGAATTGTTAGGTTAGATTACTTGTTGGTTATTACTCCATTGTCGGAACTAGAAGCACAAGCATTTCGCTACACTCGCATTAACATCTGCTAACCATGTGTATGTGACAAATACAATTTGATTCGATATGAAAATAAATTCAGGTCAGTCTGGCTACAGTGAAACACGTGATTTTAAGGATGGGGAAATTAAACGTTTTGATAATGTTCAAGACTTATGTCATGGGAAAGTTCTGCAGGAGAACTAATCACCACCATTGCCTAATTTGCTGCATGTTTTCCTTTGAAGAAGAAAATCACACAATCGGATGAGTATCCCAAAAAACATTATACACACATCTTTCCCAGAAGCCTTTCTCTGAGACCGAAAGAGAGAGAGAGAAAACTGAGATTCCTTTCGTTAAAGGTGAGATACAATTTTAAAACCCTTTATTGAATTCTAAATCTTTAGTACAGACCTTTTAAACATGTTATAATTAGTTAAACAATTTTACTATTCCTTTCTTACAGAAAAAGGGGAGGCTCTATGGTCAACCATCCAAATGGTGGGGAGGCTCTATGGTCAACCATCCAAATCCCCGTTTTCAGGGTCTGACCGGTTCAGACAGTGTCTCTTCCCCGCAAGATATCCCGCTCCAGCCAGGTTCCGTATGTTTTCTTTCCCTGGATAGATCAAACGTCTTGCCTTTAGGCCCTGGTTCTGTCTTAAGGATAGAAGCGCCCATCGGCGTAATTGTTCACGATGTTGGAAAAGATTTTCCAGCTGTTTCATCATGTCCAGGAATCTGTGATAATCGCCCCGCCTAAAGCACAAAATAATCGCCCCGACTGTCACAAAATAGTTGACCTCCGTGCAGCCTTTTGAAAATACATAAGAACTAACTGATTTTGTTGCATTGGAACTAACGAATTGGGCACAAACTAAAATTGTCACTTTAGAGTCTGGACTATACGCCAATGAAGAGATTCTTATGGCTTTCAAATCATCTTGCCCGCAGACTTCCTCTTCCAGGGCGTACCCAGGCAGGGTTGTCCCACTCAGGGCCTGTTCGATCTGGCATAGAGCCAGCCGTATCTTAAGCCATTCTCTCATCCGCAGCGCAGGAGAAAAACTCCCTGCTTTTGTTTGAAAAGGGGTGCTGTGGCTGCTGTTTGTGAAAATCTTCACAGTTGAATCGTCCGGTTTGAAAATGTAACCCATATGGCCGTCACTCATATCCAGCACTCCATTAAAACAATCAGAGGCTTCCCAAAGAATGTCTTCGATGGTTTTGTCATTGTGTTCTTGACACGAGGAACACAGTACACCTACAATTTGTCTAGGAGACATGTTTAATTTCCTCTTTAGTGTTCTGGGTTTATTTTTATTTCTTATTTAGTGTTCTGGGGTTTATCGAGGTCGCTTATAGTGTTCACTGCTCTTACTTATACTTTGGCTGTCCAATACCCCCGGACATTACTGTTTTCATATACAACAGCCAGGCCCTAAGTTCACTACAACAGGGGGGGCCAATACCCCCGGACATTACTGTTTTCATATACAACAGCCAGGCCCTAAGTTCACTACAACAGGGGGGGCCAATACCCCCGGACATTACTGTTTTCATATACAACAGCCAGGCCCTAAGTTCACTACAACAGGGGGGGCCATACTTTTTGAAATGTTCAAACACATTCCACAGTACAACGAGGTCACTACACATCAATCATCATGACAGCTTTAAGCTTTAACATAAACAGATGTACTGTCTGGTTAAATAAACACTCACTCGAGAGCGTGAGAACGGAAGGACAGGATGTACATATATGGGCATAAGCACTCACACGAGAGCGTAAGAACGGAAGGACAGGATGTACATATATGGGCGTAACCACGTGACCCATAAAATAGGTCATAAATCATTCGTTTGACAGATGCCGTCTACTGTATTCTCTCTTACATTTACATTTTAGTCATTTAGCAGACGCTCTTATCCAGAGCAACTTACAGTAGAGTGCATACATTTTTTTTTTTATTACATTTTACATACTGAGACAAGGATATCCCTACCGGCCAAACCCTCCCTAACCCGGACGACGCTATGCCAATTGTGCGTCGCCCCACGGACCTCCCGGTTGCGGCCGGCTGCGACAGAGCCTGGGCGCGAACCCAGCCCAGCCTGGGCGCGAACCCAGAGACTCTGGTGGCGCAGCTAGCACTGCAATGCAGTGCCCTAGACCACTGCGCCACCCGGGAGGCCTCTTATGTGAAAGTAAAGAAAAAGTACAATTCAACAGCTTTTTATACTCCAACACGAGTAACAGTTTTGAGCACAGTTGGAACTGAATTAGCCCAAGTATTTGTCACAACATGTATGGGTGTTGCTGGACCAGAAAATGTATTTACGACTGCAAACACACCATTTCTCACATCAATTTACTCACATGCCAAAAATCTTTCCTTGGACACTGTTTCAAAGAAATGTGTATGCTTTCTTCATAAATGTGTTTTGAAGTTTTTCTTATTTAACTTCAGTTTGCAGTGTGGACAAGTGACAATTACTTTTCTTGACTTGCCATGTATGTTGGGACCTGGTGATTTCATTATTGTATATACACTATGTGTAGGCCGTGTAGACTTGCTACGTGTAACTAAGAGAATGGCATCAACGATACACATTTAGAGCTAGCCAAACACAACAAGGCATACATTGAAGAAACACAGAAAATCAACGATCAAATCGATTACGTAACTGTACATGTAGGCTTACTGATCAAGTAGGCAAATTTGTCCAAATAAGATTTCCTCATTGTGAGCAATTAGCTAGCTCACGTGCAAATGGGTGCTAATTAACGCTATGTTAACATCGGTACGGTAGTTTGTCATATAAAAATATACCACTGCACTGGTATAACATGAATATTACAAAGTACATTATGCATAATGACAGTCTCACTTACTTCCAAGCTAAGCTCTTAGAGACTTACCCAGAAAGACTCACAACTGTTATCGCTGCCAAAGGTGATTCTAACATGTATTTATTATTATTGACTCAGGGGGGGTTTTAATACATATCTAATCATGATATGTTGTGTTTTTTAATAATGTTACAATTATTCTTCCGCTTTGACATTACAGTGTAGCTTGTGTAAATCGTTGACAAAAACATTACAATGAAATCCAGTTTAATCCCACTTTGTAACACAACAAAATGTGGAAAAAGTCAAGGGGTGTGAATACTTTCTGAAGGCACTGTAATTGTTCAAGGCTTGTTGGTCTTTCAAAGACAGGAATGAATGTGTCTCTGTCTGTCAGTTTTATATATTTGGTGTGTGGATGACTTTTCACACATACACACACATAAAGAAAAAACTTTTTTTAATACTATATTCACACATTTGTCACATTTGTGCTTTTTCATCGGAAATGAATGCTTATGGTTACCTTTATGTGTGTAAAATCTGACTGTCCTCAGATTTTTTATTAATAGATTTTAGATGTGTATTACAATTGGTTTTGTTGCAAAACCCTATATATCCATTATTAAGCTGGAATGGAATGTTCGTATCTGTCACGTTCCTGACCTGTTTTCTGTTGTTTTGTATGTGTTTAGTTGGTCAGGGCGTGAGTTGGGGTGGGTATTCTATGTTGTGTGTCTAGTTCGTCTGTTTCTGTGTTCAGCCTAATATGGTTCTCAATCAGAGACAGCTGTCAATCGTTGTCCCTGATTGAGAATCATATATAGGTGGCTTGTTTTGTGTTGGGGATTGTGGGTGGTTGTTTCCTGTCTCTGTGTTTGTGTTCTGCACCAGATAGGACTGTCTCGGCTTTCACGTTTGTTATTTTGTTAGTTGTTAATGTTCATCGTTTATTGTTAAATTAAACATGTTGAACACTAACTGCGCTGCATTTTGGTCCTCTCCTTCATCCCAGGAAGAAAGCCGTTACAGAACCACCCACCTAACCCGGACCAAGCAGCGTGGCAACGGGCAGCAACGACAGCAGCAGTGGTACAAGGAGGAATGGACATGGGAGGAGATTCTGGACGGAGAAGGACCCTGGGCAGAGCCAGAGGAGTGTCGCCGCCCCAAAGCGGAGCTGGAGGCATCTAAAGCGGAGAGGCGGCATTATGAGGCGCTAGCAAGGCAGAGCGGCTGGAAGCCCGAGAGGCTAACCCAAAAATGTCTTGGGGGGGCTAAAGGGTAGTGTGGCGAAGGCAGGTAGGAAACCTGCGCCCACTTCCCATGCTTACCGTGGAGAGCGGGAGTACGGGCAGACACCGTGTTATGCGGAAGAGCGTACGGTGTCTCCTGTACGTGTGCATAGCCCGGTGCGGGTTATTCCACCTCCCCGCACTGGGCGGGCTAGATTGAGCATTGAGCCAAGTGCCATGAAGCCGGCTCAACATATCTGGCCTCCAGTACGTCTCCTCGGGCCGGTGTACATGGCACCAGCCTTACGAATGGTGTCCCCGGTTCGCCTACACAGCCCAGTGCGGGTTATTCCACCTCCCCGCATTGGACGGGCTACGGGGAGCATTCAACCAGGTAAGGTTGGGCAGGCTCAGTGCTCAAGGGAGCCAGTACGCCTGCACGGTCCGGTATATCCGGCGCCACTTTCCCGCCCCAGCCCAGTACCACCAGTGCCTACACCACGCACCAGGCTTCCAGTGCGTCTCCAGAGCCCTGTTCCTCCTCCACGCACTCTCCCTGTGGTGCGTGTCTCCAGCCCAGTACCACCAGTTCCGGCACCACGCACCAAGCCTCCTGTGCGTCTCCAGAGCCCTGTACGCACTGTTCCTTCTCCCCGCACTCGCCCTGAGGTGCGTGCCCTCAGCCCGGTACCTCCAGTTCCGGTACCACGCACCAGGCCTATAGTGCGCATCGAGAGTCCAGTGTGCCCTGTTCCTTCTCCCCGCACTCGCCCTGAGGTGCGTGTCTCCAGTCCGGTACCACCAGTTCCGGCACCACGCACCAGGCCTACTGTGCGCCTCAGCAGGTCAGAGTCGGCCGTCTGCCCAACGCCGCCTGTACTGCTCGTCTGCCCAGCACCGTCTGAGCTGCCTGTCTGCCCAGCGCCGTCTGAGCCATCCGTCTGCCCAGCGCCGTCTGAGCCATCCGTCTGCCCAGCGCCGTCTGAGCCATCCGTCTGCCCAGCGCCGTCTGAGCCATCCGTCTGCCCAGCGCCGTCTGAGCCATCCGTCTGCCCAGCGCCGTCTGAGCCATCCGTCTGCCCAGCGCCGTCTGAGCCATCCGTCTGCCCAGCGCCGTCTGAGCCGTCCGTCTGCCACGAGCCTTCAGAGCCGTCCGTCAGTCAGGAGCCGCTAGAGCCGTCCGTCAGTCAGGAGCCGCTAGAGCCGTCCGTCAGTCAGGAGCCGCCAGAGCCGCCAGCCAGTCAGGAGCCGCCAGAGCCGCCAGCCAGTCAGGAGCCGCCAGAGCCGCCAGCCAGTCAGGAGCCGCCAGAGCCGCCAGCCAGTCAGGAGCCGCCAGAGCCGCCAGCCAGTCAGGAGCCGCCAGAGCCGCCAGCCAGTCAGGAGCCGCCAGAGCCGCCAGCCAGTCAGGAGCCGCCAGAGCCGCCAGCCAGTCAGGAGCTGCCAGAGCCGCCAGCCAGTCAGGAGCTGCCAGAGCCGCCCTTCAGTCATGAGCCGCCCTTCAGTCAAGAGCCGCCCTTCAGTCATGAGCCGCCCTACAGTCATGAGCCGCCCTACAGTCATGAGCCGCCCTACAGTCATGAGCCGCCCTTCAGTCATGAGCCGCCCTTCAGTCATGAGCCGCCCTTCAGTCATGAGCCGCCCTCCAGTCATGAGCCGCCCTCCAGTCATGAGCTGCCCTCCAGTCATGAGCTGCCCTCCAGTCATGAGCTGCCCTCCAGTCATGAGCTGCCACCCAGTCATGAGCTGCCACCCAGTCCGGAGCTGCCACCCAGTCCGGAGCTGCCACCCAGTCCGGAGCTGCCACTCAGTCCGGAGCTGCCACTCAGTCCGGAGCTGCCACTCGGTCCGGAGCTGCCATTAGTCCAGAGTTGTCCCTCTGTCCTAAGCTACCTCTCTGTCCTGAGCTACCTCTCTGTCCTGAGCTACCTCTCGGTCCTGAGTTGTCTCCTCTATTTAGGAGGGGCCTTGGTGAAGGTTCCTGGACCATGGTCGGGGGCGAGGGTCGCCACTCAAAGGACACTAAGGAGGGGGACAAAGACAGTGGTGGAGTGGTGTCCTCGTCCACCGCCGGAGCCGCCACCGCGGACAGATGCCCACCCAGACCCTCCCCTTGAGTTTTAGGGGTGCGCCCGGAGTTCGCACCTTGAGGGGGGGGTTCTGTCACGTTCCTGACCTGTTTTCTGTTGTTTTGTATGTGTTTAGTTGGTCAGGGCGTGAGTTGGGGTGGGTATTCTATGTTGTGTGTCTAGTTCGTCTGTTTCTGTGTTCAGCCTAATATGGTTCTCAATCAGAGACAGCTGTCAATCGTTGTCCCTGATTGAGAATCATATATAGGTGGCTTGTTTTGTGTTGGGGATTGTGGGTGGTTGTTTCCTGTCTCTGTGTTTGTGTTCTGCACCAGATAGGACTGTCTCGGCTTTCACGTTTGTTATTTTGTTAGTTGTTAATGTTCATCGTTTATTGTTAAATTAAACATGTTGAACACTAACTGCGCTGCATTTTGGTCCTCTCCTTCATCCCAGGAAGAAAGCCGTTACAGTATCCTGTATATCTAACATATAAATTCTACACATCATAAATCTAGCTATAGTCTTTGGTTAGTTAGGCCTCGTCCCAAAGGGCACCCTAATCCCTATATAGTGCACTACTTTTGACCATTAGTTTACTCATTATGTGGATATCTAAAGAGATTTCAGTGATGTCAGGATGGGATAAACAGACTCTTAATATCAGCTCAGTGCAAATGTTTTCTCCCTCTGGCTCCCTTGGAAGCTATAGCCTTCAAAGACTGGTGGGTATTTTTGTTCTCGCCCATTCTTCCCATTCACCATCTGTCTGAGTAAATGCCATGCAGCTGAATGAATTCTCCATCTGACACTGGAAGGCAGGATCACCCTTGGCTGGCATAATAGTAGAGGAAGATATTTAAATAGACCATTGTTTTCCAGGATCACAAAGGATATGGCATGGGTCCAGGTGAGGAAGAAAAACAACTAGACAAAACACAGTGATTCTGAGGTTTTGGCTGCCCTGTTCTTTGCATTCAATAGCCTATTCCCTCATTGAAAAAGCAAACTAATAGATGAAAATAATTTCAAATAGGAATAATATATTTATTTTATGAAAAAGTAACAATGCATTTATTTCTTCATGAAGAAGTGACAAATCATGGGTGAAAAAACATTACATCTAAGTATAAAACATGAAACAAGCATCAGTAAATTAAATGCATCTCTTTCATCTAATGAAAGTGATGTTTGGGTCATGCGGGACGCTCACGGGCAGTGGGTGTGTGCCACTGGACCACAGCACTGACTCACTGAATAGCTATGGATAAGCCACTATCATGAGTGATTCAGGCCTAAATTAAGCCAAATGACTGGGCCGGCACTTTGCGGTGGTAATGCCGGGCATGGCCCCCGTAGATAGAATTTATGCCCAGCAGTTTTGTTTCCCCATAAAACATTTTTATTTTTTTCATTTTATCTGTCGCTGTGACCTCTGTCGCTGGCACTTAACCCTAATTTCTCCAGGGACGCTGTGGCAGTGGCCTGTGGGTGTCTCAGGGGTGCAGTAGTGCTGTAGTGCAGACCAGGACCAAGGCTATATGCTGGGTGTCCACTCAAGATCTGAGTGGTGGGAGGGAGGGTGTAATAATGCAATATTTAGTAGTTAAAATCCAGAAATGCATTCTGATTGGGAACCTAGCCATGCAATGTCATAAGGTTTTTGGTTTTTTTCTCACAGAGAGGGAAAAAAGTTGGTCACTTTTGTAGACAGCTAGCAGACTACAGCTACTAGGCTAGCTAGCACCTAGCTTCGTTAAGTTTTGGTAACGCTGAATAATTATAGCTAGTTAGTGGCTAAGCTTTGATCAGCATGGATATCCGAAATCCGCCAAGGGAAAAAAAACTGAGGATCACCATGCTGAGAGTGATGCCGAGCTCAAGGAGCATTCTACTAGCCTGACCACCAAGGTTGAGGAGCCTAGCAGTAATACCCGCCCATCCCCCACGCCGCCTGCTGACCAACAAGATCTAAAAGAGACAGGGCCTAGCACCAGCAGGGTTCCATCACATCAAGCATGTGTTTGTATTGACACTTACCCAAGCCGCATGTTCAGTGGGAGAGAGCTGGCTTTTTGTAGCGCCTGGTTCAATCACAGAGAGTGTCTTGAATGCTAGACCTGAGAGTGGCATAAATGCTAATTCGGGCAGAGCTTTCCCTAAAACTGGCTACTCAAGTTGAAACCATGACAATGGCAACACTAAAGGACTGGGGAAGCATACCTCTTGTAAAGAGCATTTGAAATGCATGATTTAACGGCAGACAAAACAAACGCCAAGTGAAAGAAATGTCCACTCTTGTGAATACAGAGCAGCTAGGAAGAAGTCATCTGCATGTGTCAGAGATTGTGGAGTTTCTTGCAGTGGATGAGCTTCCTTTATGAGGAGGTTTGGATGCAATTGATTCAATGGCAACTCTTCTAAATGGTAAGCTTACAATCTTCATGGCCCTGGCCACTGAGCCAGAATGATTCATTTATTGGTTTGGTTTTACCTCATGTAGGCCTATTTCCACTGGTTGTTTGGCAGATTTTTTAAATGTAATGTACATAAATGGGCATTCAGAAAGTATTCATACTATTTGACTTATTCCATATTTAGTTGTGTTACAGCCTGAATTCAAAATGGATTAAATATTTGTTATTCTCTCATCTATGTACACACAATACCCCATAATGACAAATTGAAAATATGTTTTTAATCCATTTTTGCAAATTCATTCCAAATTAAATACAGAAGTATCTCATTTAAATAAGTATTCACACCCCTGAGTTAGTACTTTCAAGAAGCACCTTTGTCAGCGATTACAGCTGTGAGTCTTTCTGGGTAAGTCTCTAAGAGCTTTCCACACCTGGATTGTGCAACATTTGCCCATTATTCTTTTCAAAATTCTTCAAGCTCTGTGGTTGTTGATCATGGCTAGACAACCATTTCAGGGCTTGCTATAGATGTTCAAATAGATTTAAGTCAAAATTCTTGGTAAGCAACTCCAGTGTAGATTAGGCTTTGTGGTTTAGATTTTTGTCCTGCTGAAAGGTGAATTCATCTCCCAGTGTCTGGTGGAAAGCAAACTGAACCAGGTTTTCCTCTAGGAATTTGCCCTTTGCTTAGCTCAATTATTTTTCTTTTTTATCCTGAAAAACTCCCCAGTCCTTAACAATTTCAAGCATACCCATAACATGATGCAGCCAATGTGCTTGCATTCAGTACAAAAAGTTAATTGCTTTGACAATTTTTGCAGTATTACTTTAGTGCCTTTTTGCAAACAGGATGCATGTTTTTGAATATTTTTTATTCTGTACAGGCTTCCTTCTTTTCACTCTGTCAATTAAGTTAGTATTGTGGAGTAACTACAATGTTGTCGATCCATCCTCAGTTCTCCTATCACAGCTTACTCATTGTGTCACAAATTCAACTGAAATGTATTTTCTTCAAATTATTGAATGTTAAATTTTGTAGACTATTTCAGTCTAATTCTTCTGCCACCCACATACAGGAAAATGGTTCCAAATAAATGACATTATTACGTGTTCCACCACCCATGTTATTTACATTATTACATGTCCATGTGGGCTGTGCTATGTAGGTAAAACCTCTCGTTCTCTCAAACAGAGAATCAGTGAACATAAAAGTTCAATCAGGAGAAACGACAGGGATTATCCAGTCGCAGTACATTTTAATGACCTAAAGCATGACATTTCTACCTTAAGATTTTGTGGCATAGAGAAAGTTAAGATATCAGACAGGGGAGGTGACATTAATAATACTAAAAAGAGAAAGAGAATGTTTTTGGATTTTCACCCTCCAGACATTATTTCCTAAAGGTCTTGAAATGCCTATGTATGTTATGTTGTGAATTTGAACATGAATTATGCCCCTATATCAGATTACTCTGATGTTTTTCGTACGATGTAGCCAATGATTAATGTCCTCATTATGGTTTTACAGACGTGTTTAATACGTCTTATTTACACACTTTATTTGAATATTTATGAAATGCATATTGTTATATTTGGTAGCATTAAATTTGTTTTTCCTTCACCTCCAACCCCCTTCGATTTGTAGAACGGATGTGGGAGGGGCTAGGTCTACATAAGGGTGCTAATTTTAAAAAAACTCACAAAAGCTCTGACGAAGGCCGTGAGGCCGATACGTAAGCTTATTAAAGATCAGTGATACCGCTCCTTTTTCCTTCATCTTGTTCAACTCTTACCATGCACCTGCAAAAAAGATTGCTCAGATGTGCGAGTGCCTTTTGAGTTTTAAGTTATGTAGACTGACATTTGAATAGTAATAGGACCAATCTACCTTATCTTTTAGGGCTCTAAAGCAATACTAGTTGTGGCCCCCATTGATTTAAAATGCCCCTTCAGGCATTTCATCCTGGAGCCGGGCCTGCCCAATGAAGCTACTGATACCTCTCACCAAGTCACCTACCATCTTACACTTAGAAAAAACAATTCTGATACAACTAAAAAGGGCACCCCTAAAGGTTCTATATAGAACCCTTTTGTAGTGTTCTTTGATCAGGTTATTCTTCACTGAACCAACATTGGTTCCATATAAACCCTTGGGCTCCATATAATAGGGTTCTGTATGGAACCAATTTTGGTTCTATATAGAACCTTCAGTGGTGCCATACACTGAGTGTACAAAACATTAGGAACACGTTCCTAAATTTGAGTTGCACCCCCTTTGCCCTCAGAACAGACTCAATTCGTCGGGACATGGACTCTTCAAGGTTTCGAAAGCGTTCCACAGGGATGCTAGCCCATGTTACCTTTAATGCTTCTCCCAGTTGTGTCAATTGGCTCGATGCCCTTTGGGTGGTGGACCATTCTTGATACACATCGTCGTAATGAATGGACCAAGGGGCAGCGTGGTAGGCGTACATATTCCTTTTAATAAATGAACACCGAACAAAAAACAACAAAATCAGCAAACAAAGCGTGAAGCTATACAAATAGTGCTGACAGGCAACTAAACATAGACAAGATCCCACAACAGAAAGTGGGAAAAAGGGCTGCCTAAGTATGATCCCCAATCAGAGACAACAATAGACAGCTGCCTCTGATTGGGAACCATACTCGGCCAAAAACAAAGAAATAGACAACATAGAATGCCCACCCCAAATCACACCCTGACCTAACCAAATAGAGAAATAAAACGTCTCTCTAAGGTCAGGGCGTGACAATGGGAAATTATTGAGCATGAAAACCCAGCAGTATTCCGGTTCTCCTGGCACTGTGGAGGAAATTAATGAATTAATTAGACATGCTATGCTGTTTTTTCATTAAAGAATTGTCCATTGTTATATGCTAGTATTTTTTACTGATACAAACTTGTCTTGTCATCTGAGCATACAGGTTAATGTTTTTTTTTGTTCGACCACAGTATGTGAACTCCTGTGTATATAATCGGCAGGAATTTAGCTATGTGGGAATTGCAGATGAGATAAATTACTTTTTACAACTCAGTTCCCTGGCCCTGTTTCTGCACATCGGCTAACTGTCACACAGATAAGAGGATGTACTTTCAATAAAAGGAGAGAGACAAATCTGTTTGTTGAGCTTTCATCTCTGAACCATTTTGAGTGATTGTTGATTACTTCATTTTTGCAAATCTTATATTTAAGTTGTTGTTTGACAGAATCTGCAGTCTCTCTTCCTATAGAATTAGACCGAGGTTAACTGCGTACAGGGGCTGCATTATACAGTTGAAGTCGGAAGTTTACATACACCTCAGCCAAATACATTTAAACTCAGTTTTCACAATTCCTGACATTTAATACTAGTAAAAATGTCCTGTTTTAGGTCAGTTAGGATCACCACTTTATTTTAAGAATGTGAAATGTCAGAATAATACTAGAGAGGATTTATTTCAGCTTTTATTTCTTTCATCACATTCCCAGTGGGACAGACATTTGCATACACTCAATTAGTATTTGGTAGCATTGCCTTTAAATTGTTTAACTTGGGTCAAACGTTTCAGGTAGCCTTCCACAAGCATCCCACAATAAGTTGGGTGAATTTTGGCCCATTCCTCCTGACAGAGCTGGTGTAACTGAGTCAGGTTTGTTGGCCTCCTTGCTCGCACATGGGCTTTGTGATGGCCACTCCAATACCTTGACTTTGTTGTCCTTAAGCCATTTTGCCACAACTTTGGAAGTATGCTTGGGGTCATTGTCCATTTGGAAGACCCATTTGCGACCAAGCTTTAACATCCTGACTGATGTCTTGAGATGTTGCTTCAATATATCCACATAATTTTTCATCCTCATGATGCCATCTATTTTGTGAAGTGCACTAGTCCCTCCTGCAGCAAAGCACCCCCATAACATGATGCCACCACCCCGTGCTTCACGGTTGGGATGGTGTTCTCCGGCTTGCAAGCCTCCCCCTTTTTCCTCCAAACATTATGATGGCCATTATTTCCCCAAAAAGTACGATCTTTGTCCCCATGTGCAGTTGCAGACCGTAGTCTGTCTTTTTTATGGCAGTTTGGAGCAGTGGCTTCTTCCTTGCTGAGCAGCCTTTCAGGTTATGTCGATATAGGACTCGTTTTACTGTGGATAAAGATACTTTTATACCTGTTTCCTCCAGCATCTTCACAAGGTACTTTGCTGTTGTTCTGGGATCGATTTGCACTTTTCGCACCAAAAAAACGATTATCTCTAGGAGACAGAACGCGTCACCTTCCTGAGCGGTATGACGGCTGCGTGGTCCCATGGTGTTTATACTTGCGTACTATTGTTTGTACAGATGAACGTGGTACCTTCAGGCATTTGGAAATTGCTCCCAAGGATGAACCAGACTTGTGGAGGTCTACAATTTTTTCTGAGGTCTTGGCTGATTTCTTTTGATTTTCCCATGATGTCAAGCAAAGAGGCACTGAGTTTGAAGGTAGGCCTTGAAATACATCCACAGGTACACCTCCAATTGAATCAAATGATGTCAATTAGCCTATCAGAAGATTCTAAAGCCATGACATCATTTTCTGGAATTTTCCAAGCTGTTTAAAGGCACAGTCAACTTAGTGTATGTAAACTTCTGACCCACTGGAATTGTGATACAGTAAAGTGATAGTGAATTATAAGTGAAATATTCTGTCTGTAAACAATTGTTGGAAAAATTACTTGTGTCACGCACAAAGTAGATGTCCTAACCGACTATCCAAAACTATAGTTTGTTAATAACAATACATTTGTGGAGTGATTGAAAAACGAGTTTTAATGACTCCAACCTAAGTTTATGTAAACTTCCGACTTCAACTGTAGTTTTGTCTAAAATTACTTTTTCAATGTTTTACCATTACATTTTTTATGAAATTCACTGAGGAGGATGGTCCTCCCCTTCCTCCTCTGAGGAGCCTCCACTGATGGTAGTAAATTGTTAGACTCAGTGGCGAGAGAAAAGCCACTATGTCTAAGTGTATTTTTGGCTGCATAAAGGGTACATAAATGTTGGGATGGATTAAAACACAAGTGATTATTGAGTGGAGCATGGACAGAGGTCTCCCTGTGAACAGAAGTTATCATGTTTTGTTTTGTCTGTAATTTAGCTTTTTGTACACCTAGTAAAGTAAACGTTAGACGGAAAGACAGGTAGAGTATAGTATAGATTGTAGAGGGAAACAAGTGTTAGAGTGGAAGATAAATGTACTGGGTGATGGTGATTGAGAGGTCTTCTGAGTTAAAGGAAACAGAGATGTAGATTAATTGGAAAGTAAATTGGTTTAAGATTTAGCAAAGTGGAAAATAACAAAATGTTTATTTTCTCTTTTAGGAGAAGATGCGGTGTCCCTATCTCTCCCCTTGAAATATTTCCAGAGGCTGTTTCCTTAAAAGATTAGTTAGTGAAATTCTGAAGTTTTATAAAGTATAAAGGTATCCCGATTTGGGCATAAAGGGAGCTCCCAGATAAGTAAGGCCTGGCCATTTGTGTGCTTTTGCTCTACGTTTTACCACACACACCAGCACACGCACACACAACCCACCGGTTATGAACATGTGTTAGTGGTGTTAACACCGTGTTTGTTTTATTGTGTGGGGTCTTTTTAATTTGGTTGTAAACCGGGTAAGAAGAATGATGGAAATGTTTGAAATGTTTTGAAATGGTATCGGAAGTAAAGGGAAAGAAAATGGAAAGAAAATACTTAAAACCTCTCTGGGATATGTGGGACGGTAGCGTCCCACCTGGCCAACATCCAGTGAAAATGCAGAGCGCCAAATTCAAATAAATTACTATAAAAATGTAACTTTCATGAAATCACACATTCAATATACCAAATTAAAGCTACACTTCAAAAATGCTTTACGGCGAAAGCAAACAATGCTATTATCTGAGGATAGCACCCCAGCAAACAATCACAGACCATCATATTTCAACCCTCCCCGGCGCGACACAGAACGCAGAAATAAATATATAATTAATTCATATGTCCCATAAACATCACAAATGGTCCTTTTGTTCGATTAATTCCGTCGATATATGTCCAAAATGTCCATTTATTTGGCGCGCTTGATCCAGAAAAACACCGGTTCCAACTTGCTCAACATGACTACAAAAGTTACCTGTAAGCTTTGTCCAAACATTTCAAACTACTTTGGTAATACAACTTTAGGTATTTTTTAATCGATAAAATTGAAGACGGGATGATCTGTGTTCAATACCGGAGGAAAACAATGTGTAGCATGCTTTCTGGTCACGCGCCTCTAACAAACAGTACACTTCACTGGAGCCTCATTCTGAACATGGCTACTTCTTCATTTCTCAAAGGAAAAACCTCAACCAATTTCTAAAGACTGTTGACATCCAGTGGAAGCGATAGGAACTGCAGGAAGATCCCTTAGAAATCTGGATTCCCAATGAAAGCCCATTGAAAAGAGAGTGACCTCAAAATAAAAATCTGAAAGGTTTGTCCTCTGGGTTTTGCCTGACAAATAAGTTATGTTATAGTCACAGACATGATTCAAACCGTTTTAGAAACTTCAGAGTGTTTTTTATCCAATACTAATAATAATATGCATATATTAGCATCTGGGACTGAGTAGGAGGCAGTTTACTCTGGGCACGCTTTTCATCCAAACGTGAAAATGCTGCCCCCTATCCATAAGAAGTTTTTAATAGGGCTAACTGACCTCTAACCTTTGTTCTGACTTCCTGGTGAGGCCTGATCACCCTCACTAGAAAGACTGGAGGCATTGGATGAGATTTAAATGGGCTATATAAACACTAAGTTTGTAATTTAGCAATAGTCCTATGTGTGATTCGGAACACGAGAAGGAGAGAGAGAGAGTCCTGCCTCTGAATGAGGGACACCTGTCTCTAGTCTATTTACCATTACCTTATGGCATACAATTTTTCCCTATGGAGTTATCAAGAGCTGTAATTTTAATTTAATTTGTTATTCTAATTAGTTTATATTTTTTAACAGGCAGTGTTGTTGTTGTTTTTTATTGCCGCCCTTTGTTAAATATGCATGTGCTATCTTCACATGACTGCCTATAAAAGGAAGAAATATATGTTGGTAATGATTGACAGTTACTCCAAATGGATTTAAGTTTTTCCCTCCTCAAGTGATATACAGTGCATTCGAAAATTATTCTGACCCCTGGACTTTTTCCACATTTTGTTATGTTACAGCCTTTTTCTAAAATGTATTAAATAGTTTTTCCCTCTTATCAATCTACACACAATACCCCATAATGACAAAGCAAGAAAAAAAAGTATACATTTTTGCAAAAATAACATTTTTAAACTAAAATGAAATATGACATTTACGTAAGTATTCAGACCCTTTACTCAGTACTTCGTTGAAGCACCTTGAGTAGCGATTACAGCCTGAAGTCTCCTTGGATATGACGCTACAAGCTTGGCACACCTGTATTTGGGGAGTTTTTCCCATTCTTCTCTGCAGATTCTCTCAAGCCCTGTCAGGTTGGATGGGGAGCGTCACTGCACAGCTATTTTCAGGTCTCTCCAGAGATGTTCGATTGGGTTCAAGTCCATGCTCTGGCTGAGCCACTATTCAGAGACCCGAAGCCATGCCTGCGTTGTCTTGGCTGTGTGCTTATGGTCGTTGTCCTGTTGGAGGGTGAACCTTCGCCCTAGTCTGAGGTCCTGAGCTCTCTGGAGCAGGTTTTCATCAAGGATCTGTACTTTGCGCCGTTCATCTTTCCCTTTCTCTTTTTCATCTTTCCTGGTCTCCCAGTCCCTGCCGCTGAAATACATCCCCACGGCATGATGCTGCCACCACCATTCTTCACCGTAGGGATTGTGCCAGTTTTCCTAAGGATGTGACGCTTGGGATTCAAAGTGTTCGACTTGGTTTCATCAGACCAGAGAATCTTTTCTCATGGTCTGAGAGTCCTTTAGGTGCCTTTTGGCAAACTCCAAAAGGCACTCCACAGAGGAACTCTGGAGCTCTGTCAGAGTGACCATCGGGTTCTTGGTCACCTCTCCCGATTGCTCAGTTTGTGCGGGCGGCCAGCTCTAGAAGAGTCTTGGTGGTTCCAAATTTCTTCCATTTAAGAATGGGCACTGTGTTCTTGGGTACCTTCAATGCTGCAGAAATGTTTTGGTACCCTTCGCCAGGTCTGTGCCTCGACACCAAGGGTTACCTCTCTATCTCTCTGACCCTGTAACTCTGCTGTATGGTCGGGATTTCTCTCTAAGGGTTACCTCTCTAACTCTCTGACCCTGTAACTCTGCTGTATGGTCGGGATTTCTCCCTAAGGGTTACATCTCTAACTCTCTGACCCGGTAACTCTGCTGTATGGTCAGGATTTCTCCCTAAGGGTTAGCTCTCTAACTCTCTGACCCTGTAACTCTGCTGTATGGTCAGGATTTCTCCCTAAGGGTTACCTCTCTAACTCTCTGACCTGGTAACTCTGCGGGGAGGTCATTAGTATGATAAGGGACTATACGTTTTTCAACAAGTATGTTGTTACGCTCTTTGACAATTGTCTTAGAAATGTTGATATTAAGAAAATTGGGAACGTAATAATTTGTCATAGGGTGAATAGTTGGTCTGGATTTCCATAATCATAAATGTCTTAAACTGTTGTTTTGGTATGTCCTCTCTCAAGTTATGGCGACAGTGACTACAGAGGGTATCTTGATGCATGGAAGAAATAAATCGATGAGAGCAATGTGAGCTTAAGCTCCCTCACCAGCTGAAGAAATGGCGACAGATGCGTTCACTACGACCTTGTCCTTCACCACCTCTACCGTGAGACCTGAGTTCGAGCCAGCAACCTGTACACAGTCCACGTGGAGCGAGCATGGAGAGAGATCAGGTCCAAACGTCTTTCATACTGCTGGTGTACTGGTAGGAAAATGGACAAGACCTAATGGACTGTAAAGGACAGTGGCTGCTCATGTGAGAGACATTATAAAGGGCCATCCACGTTGAACATGTGCCATTGGGAGGACGAACTGAAACACAATCTCCAGCAGAACATGAAGAAATGCCAGGAAAAGAGTGGTCAACTGTTCCTGTAAATTGATTTAGGGTTGCCCTAAACTGTTTATTTGGGGTATCATGTTGGTTTTGGAGGTCTACACACTGGGAAGCTTATAATTTAGATTAAAATGCATTGCGATAGGGAAAAGGGAAAGGGGGATACCTAGTCAGTTGTTCAACTGATACCGATCTGTCATTAACATGCCCCTCGCGACAGTAAAACAAACGGGGGCTGTAATGAGAAAAGTTAATACTGGTAATATATGGTCTCCTGTTTGTAAATGTACATTCTAACCGGGTCTGTAGTATCTTAGGATGCTTCTTAGATTGATGACACCGGACACGTAAGTATGTTTTAGTATTTAATTGTAACCGTGAATAACATTACTGGAATGCACCTGAGGCTTTCTCGAGCCTATATATATGGCAAACCACGTATTGAGTCAATACTGCCATCTATTGGTAAGCATAATACTTAACATAAATATACCAGGTTACTACAGTGTCGATGTGTGCGAAGTTGACGGTCTTGAATTTAAATGATAAACTCAACGTGGGGCAAGACTGTCATTCTAAATGTATCAGAATTCTAATGTTAAAGCGCATCAATACATATGGCTTCCTGGATGATACAGTACAATTGGCTTGAGCATGTTTTAGTAGGTTTATAACTATATAAGTGGACTACCAGTAGTGGCTAACGTGTTATGGGTAAGACGGAATGATTTATGTGCAAATGTAAAGTACCAGCCAAAAGTTTGGACACACCTACGCATTCCATTCCATTTTTTTTTTTTTTTTTTTTTTTACTATTTTCTACATTTTGTAATAGTGAAGACATCAGAATCATGAAATAACACATATGGAATCATGTGGTAACCACAAAAGTGTTAAACAAATCAAAAAATAGTTCAGATTCTTCAAAGTAGCCACCCTTTGCCTTGATAACAGCTTTGCACACTCTTGGCATTCTCTCAACCAGCTTCACCTGGAATGCTTTTCCAACAGTCTTGAAGGAGTTCCCACATATGCTGAGCACTTGTTGACTGCTTTCCCGTTCACTCTAAGGTCCAACTCAGCTCAAACCATCTCAACTGGGTTGAGGTCGGGTGATTGTAGAGGCCAGGTCATCTGATGCAGCACTCTATCACTCTCGTTCTTAGTCAAATAGCCCTTACACAGCCTGGAAGTGTGTTTGGTCATTGTCCTGTTGAAAAACGAATGATAGTCCCACTAAGCGCAAACCAGATGGGATGGCGTATCGCTGCAGAATGCTTTGGTAGCCATGCTGGTTAAGTGTGCCTTGAATTTTAAATAAATCACAGACAGTGTCGCCAGCAAAGGACCCCCACACAATCACACTTCCTCCTCCATGCTTCACGGTGGAAACTACACATGCGGAGATCATCCATTCACCTACTCTGGTTCTTACAAAGACACTGCGGTGGGAACCAAAAATCTCTAATTTGGACTCCAGACAATAGGACAAATTTCCACCGGTCTAATGTCCATTGCTCGTGTTTCTTGGCCCAAGCAAGTCCCTTCTTATTATTGGTGTCCTTTAGTAGTGGTTTCTTTGCAGCAATTAAACCACAAAGGCCTGATTCACACAGTCTCCTCTGAACAGTTGATATTGAGATGTTACTTGAACTCTGTGAAACATTTATTTGGGCTACAATTTTTGAGGCTGGTAAATCTTTTTTTTTGTTGTTTTTTTTTAAATTTTATCCCCCTTTCTCCCCAATTTTTCGTGGTATCCAATCGCTAGTAATTACTATCTTGTCTCATCACTACAACTCCCGTACGGGCTCGGGAGAGACGAAGGTCGAAAGCCACGCGAGCGCGCCTCCAACCCGGAAGCCAGCCGCACCAATGTGTCGGAGGAAACACCGTGCACCTGGCCCCCTTGGTTAGCGCGCACTGCACCCGGCCCGCCACAGGAGTCGCTGGAGCGCGATGAGACAAGGATATCCCTACCGGCCAAACCCTCCCTAACCCGGACGACGCTAGCCCAATTGTGCGTCGCCCCACGGACCTCCCGGTCGCGGCCGGCTGCGACAGAGCCTGGGCGCAAACCCAGAGACTCTGGTGGCGCAGCTAGCACTGCGATGCAGTGCCCTAGACCACTGCGCCACCCGGGAGGCCGAGGCTGGTAATTCTAATGAACTTATCCTCTGCAGCAGAGGTAACTCTTGGTCTTCCTTTCCTGTGGCGGTCCTCATGAGAGCCAATTTCATCATAGAGCTTGATGGTTTTTGCGACTGCACAGTTCTTGACATTTTCCAGATTGACTGACCTTCATGTCTTGAGGTAATTATGGACTGTCATTTCTCTTGCATATTTGAGTTGTTCTTGCCATAATATGGACTTGGTCTTTTAACATATAGGGCTATCTTCTGTATACCACCCCTACCTTGTCACAACACAACTGATTGGCTCAAATGCATTAAGAAGGAAAGAAATTCCACAAATTAACTTTTAACAAGACACACCTGTTCATTGAAATGCATTCCAGGTGACTACCCCAGGAAGCTGGTTGAGAGAATGCCAAGAATGTGCAAAGCTGTCATCAAGGCAAAGGGTGGTTACTTTGAAGAATCTGAAATATAAAATATATTTTCATTTGTTTAACCCATTTTTTGGTTACTACATGATTCCATGTTTTATTTCATAGTTTTGATGTCTTCACTATTATTCCACAAAACATCCACCTTTAACCTGTCTCCTCCCAAGCATCTACACTGATTGAAGTGGATTTAACAAGTGACATCAATAAGGGATCATAGCTTTCACTTTAGATTCACCTGGTCAGTCTATGTCATGGAAAAAGCAGGTGTTCCTAATGTTTTGTAAACTCAGTGTATACGAAGCAAACATTAGAACCCTTCTTGTTTTTTTTTTAAGAGTGTACTAGCGCCATAAGATACCGTCATGAATTAACATGGTCTTTCAATGTAGATTGAGATTTGTGGGTTGCAAGTATGATTCGCAAATGTGTAATTGAATTTCAAAGCTTGTATCATGATGTGTGAAAGATTTAACAACGGTCACAAACTTGTAACTTGACATTTGAATACATTCAATAAGATTTGCAAGCATCATTTATTTTCAGAATTATTAAAAGTCCATTTACGAGGATGAATATTCTGCTGTGAATCAAAAATACACTTGCAGATTTTGAATCTGCACGCACTCGGAGTTCTGTCACTCTTGTCACTTTACCAAGAGATTCGTAAACTTGTAGAAAGTTGTGAAAATATGTAGAGTTTCGCAAGTAACAATTCGATTTGAACAGCTCTGGGGGCAGGACCTTTAACTCCTGACCAATCAGTTCCGTTGCCAAAACCACAGCCACCTAACCATTGGCTGGATTGTTCCATCAATCAAATATCAGGAAGTAGCTACCGACATGAGCAAGAGAGGACGAGGTAAATAAAACCAAAACGACCTACTTGAAGGTAATTGTCTCTTTTGTCTGTGTACATATCTTTTTTGTGTGAAAAGGCATGACAGTGGTTTGCCTATCATGTGAAATATAATGGTACACATCAGACAAACTCGAGACCAGCTATTGCATTAGCCAGTTGGCCTCTTCTGGCTGTGCCGGGTGGAGATTATAACAGTACATGGCCAAGATGTTCAAACGTTCATTGACGACCAACAGGATCAAATAATAATAATCACAGTGGTTGTAGAGGGTGCAACAGGTCAGCACCTCGGGAGTAAATGTCAGTTGGCTTTTCATAGCCAGGTAATCTGAGTTTGAGACAGCACGTGCGGTAGGGAGAGAGAGTCAAAAACAGCAGATCCGGGACAAGGTAGCACGTCCGGTGAACAGGTCAGGGTTCCATAGCCGCAGGCAGAACATTTGAAACTGGAGCAGCAGCACGACCAGGTGGACTGGGGACAGCAAGGAGTCATCAGGTCAGGTAGTCCTGAGGCATGGTCTTAGGGCTCAGATCCGAAGGGAGGGAGAGAGAGAAAATTAGAAGGAACATAAATTCACTCACGACACCGGATAAGACAGGAGAAATACTCCAGATATAACAGACTGACCCTAGCCCCCCGACACAAACTATTGCAGCATATATACTGGAGGTTGAAATGAGGGGTCGGGAGACACTGTGGCCCCGCCCGGCAACCCCCGGACAGGGCCAAAGCACAACCTCCACACCACTAGAGGGATATCCGCAAACCACCAGCTTACTACCCTGAGACAAGGCTGAGTATAGTTCATGAAGATCTTCGCACCCTTGGGCCAGACTACACTCAAGCATAGGGCCTACTGAAGAGATGGGTCTTCAATAGACCTAAAAGTCAAGACTGAGTCTGCATCTCTGACATGGATAGGCAGACCATTACATAAAATTGAGCTCTATAGGAGAAAGCCCTGCCTCCAGCTGCTTGCTTAGAAATTCTAGGGACAATAGGGAGGCCTGCATCTTGTGACCGTAGCATACATGTAGGTATGTACGGCAGGACCAAATCGGAGAGATGGGTAGGAGCAAGCCCATGTAATGCTTTGTAGGTTAGCAGTAAAACCTTGAAATCAGCCCTAGCCTTAACAGGAAGCCAGTGTAGAGAGGCTAGAACTGGAGTAATATGATCAAATGTTTTGGTTCTTGTCAAGATTCTAGCAGCCGTGTTTAGCACTAACTGGAGTTTATTTAGTGCTTTATCCAGGTAGCCGGAAAGTATTGCGGGAGTCTAATCTAGAAGTGACAAAAGCATGGATTATCTTTTCTGCATCATTTTTGCAACATTACGAAGATGGGAAAAAAGCTGTCCTTGAAATATTCTTGATATGTTCGTCAAAAGAGAGATCAAGGTCCAGAGTAACGCTGAGGTCCTTCACAGTTTTTTATTTGAGACGATTGTACAACCATCAAGATTAATTGTCAGATCCAACAGAAGATCTCTTTGTTTCTTGGGACCTAGAACTAGCATCTCTGGTCCGAGTTTAAAAGTAAAACATTTGCCGCCATCCACCTCCTTATGCCTGAGACACAGACTTCCAGGGAGGGAAATTTTGGGGCTTCACCATGTTTCATTGAAATGTACAGCTGTGTATCATCTGCATAGCAGTGACAGTTAATATTATGTTTCCAAATTACATCACCAAGAGGTAAAATATATAGTGAAAACAATAGTGGTCCTAAAACTGAGCCTTGAGGAACACTGAAACTTATAATGGACAAACCATCCACAGAGACAAAGTGATGTATTTTCGACAGATAAGATCTAAACCAGACCAGAACTTGTCCGTGTACACCAATTAGAGTTTCTAATCTCTCCAAAGAATGTGGTGATCGATGGTGTCAAAAGCAGCACGAAGGTCTAGGAGCACAAGGACAGATGCAGAGCCTTGGGGTCTGATGCCATTAAAAGGCCATTTACCACCTTCACGAGTGCAGTCTCAGAGCTATGATTGGGTCTAAAACCAGACTGAAGCGTTTCGGATACAGTAGTTGTCTTCAGGAAGGCAGTGAGTTGCTGCGCAACAGCTTTTTCAAAAAAAATTGAGAGGAATGGGAGATTCGATATAGGCCGATAGTTTTTTACATTTTCTGGGTCAAGGTTTGGCTTTTTCAAGAGAGGCTTTATTACTGCCACTTTTAGTGAGTTTGGTACACTTCCAGTGGATAGGTAGCTGTTTATTATGTTCAACATAGGAGGGCCAAGCACAGGAAGCAGATCTTTCAGTAGTTTAGTTGAAATAGGGTCCAGTATGCAGCTTGAAGGTTTAGAGGTCATGAATATTTTCATGAAAGCGTCAAGGGATATAGGATTAAAAAACTTGAATGTCTCCATTGATCCTAGGTCCTGGCAGTGTTTTGATCTTTTTGTCAAAGAAGTTCATGAATTGATCACTGCTGAAGGGAAAGCCATCTTCTCCTGGGGAATGCTGCTTTTTAGTTAGCTTTGCGACAGGATCAAAAATAAATTTTGGATTGTTCTTATTTTCCTCAATTAAGTTGGAAAAGTAGGATGATCGAGCAGCTGAGGGCTCTTCGATACTGCACGGTACTGTCTTTCCAAGCTAGTCGGAAGACTTACAGTTTGGTGTGGCGCCATTTCCGTTCCAATTTTCTGGAAGCTTGCTTCAGAGCTCGGGTATTTTCTGTATACCAGGGAGCTAGTTTCTTATGACAAATGTTTTTAGTTTTTAGGGGTGCAACTGCATCTAGGGTATTGCGCAAGGTTAAATTGAGTTCCTCAGTTAGGTGGTTAACTGATTTTTGTCCTCTGACGTCCTTGGGTAGGCAGAAGGAGTCTGGAAGGGCATCAAGGAATCTTTGTGTTGTCTGAGAATTTATAGCACGACTTTTGATGCTCCTTGGTTGGGGTCTGAGCAGATTATTTGTTGCGATTGCAAACATAATAAAATGGTGGTCCGATAGTCCAGGATTATGAGGAAAAACATTAAGATCTACAACATTTATTCCATGGGACAAAACTAGGTCCAGAGTATGACTGTGGCAGTGAGTAGGTCCAGAGACATGTTGGACAAAACCCACTGAGTCGATGATGGCTCCAAAAGCCTTTTGGAGTGGGTCTGTGGACTTTTCCATATGAATATTAAAATCACCAAAAATTAGAATATTATCTGCCAAGACTACAAGGTCCGATAGGAATTCAGGGAACTCAGTGAGGAACGCTGTATATGGCCCAGGAGGCCTGTAAACAGTAGCTATAAAAAGTGATTGAGTAGGCTGCATAGATTTCATGACTAGAAGCTCAAAAGACGAAAACGTCATTTTTTTTGTAAATTGAAATTTGCTATCGTAAATGTTAGCAACACCTCCGCCTTTGCGGGATGCACGGGGGATATGGTCACTAGTGTAACCAGGGGGTGAGGCCTCATTTAACACAGTAAATTCATCAGGCTTAAGCCATGTTTCAGTCAGGCCAATCACATCAAGATTATGATCAGTGATTAGTTAATTGACTATAACTGCCTTTGAAGTGAGGGATCTAACATTAAGTAGCCCTATGTTGAGATGTGAGGTATCACGATCTCTTTCAATAATGGCAGGAATGGAGGAGGTCTTTATCCTAGTGAGATTGCTAAGGCGAATACCGCCATGTTTAGTTTTGCCCAACCTAGGTCGAGGCACAGACACAGTCTCAATGGGGATAGCTGAGCTGACTACACTGACTATGCTATTGGCAGACTCCACTAAGCTGGCAGGTTGGCTAACAGCCTGCTGCCTGGAATGCACCCTATTTCATTGTGGAGCTAGAGGAGTTAGAGCCCTGTCTATGTTGGTAGATAAGATGAGAGCACCCCTCCAGCTAGGATGGAGTCCGTCACTCCTCAGCAGGTCAGGCTTGGTCCTGTTTGTGGGTGAGTCCCAGAAAGAGGGCCAATTATCTACAAATTCTATCTTTTGGGAGGGGCAGAAAACAGTTTTCAACCAGCGATTGAGTTGTGAGACTCTGCTGTAGAGCTCATCACTCCTCCTAACTGGGAAGGGGCCAGAGACAATTACTCGATGCCGACACATCTTTCTAGCTGATTTACACGCTGAAGCTATGTTGCGCTTGGTGACCTCTGACTGTTTCATCCTAACATCGTTGGTGCCGACGTGGATAACAATATCTCTATACTCTCTACACTCGCCAGTTTTAGCTTTAGCCAGCACCATCTTCAGATTAGCCTTAACGTCGGTAGCCCTGCCCCCTGGTAAACAGTGTATGATCGCTGGGTGATTCGTTTGAAGTCTAATACTGCGGGTAATGGAGTCGCCAATGACTAGGGTTTTCAATTTGTCAGAGCTAATGGTGGGAAGCTTCGGCATCTCTGACCCCGTAACGGGAGGAGTAGAGACAAGAGAAGACTCAGCCTCAGACTCCGACTCGCTACTTAATGGGGAAAACCGGTTGAAAGTTTCTGTCAGCTGAATGAGCGACACCAGCTGAGCATTCCTACAGCATTTCCCTCCAGAAGCCATGAGAAAGTTGTCCGGCTGCGGGGACTGTGCGGGGGGGTTTATACTACTATCTGTACTTACTGGTGGCACAGACGCTGTTTCATCCTTTCCTACACTGAAATTACTCTTGCCTAACGATTGCGTCTGAAGCTGGGCTTGTAGCACAGCTATCCTCGCCATAAGGCGATCGTTCTCCTGTATATTATGAGTACAGCGACTGCAATTAGAAGGCATCATGTTAATGTTACTACTTAGCTTCAGCTGTTGAAGGTGCTGACGAACCATGTCCAGATAAAGCGTCCGGAGTGAAAAAGTTGAATGAGGGAAAAAAGTTGTGAGGGAAAAACTAAAAATATAAACGGTAATTAAAAAGTAAAAAGTAAAAACCGTAAAGTTGTCAGCTAGCAAAGTAAGGTTGGCAACAAAACGCACAGCAACACGTCTGCAAGTTCAAGAGGAAGTGCTTTGAAAGGCTAGTCATGGCTCACATCAACACCATTATACCAGAAACCCTTGACCCACTCCAATTTGCATACCGCCCCAACAGATCCAAAGATGATGCAATCTCTATTGCACTCCACACTGCCCTTTCTTACCTGGACAAAAGGAATACCTATGTGAGAATTCTATTCATTGACTACAGCTCAGCGTTCAACACCATAGTGCCCTCAAAGCACATCAATAAGCTAAGGACCCTGGGACTGAACTCCTCCCTCTGCAACTGGATTCTGGACTTCCTGACAGGCCGCCTCCAGGTGGTAAGGGTAGGTAACAACACATCCGCCACGCTGATCCTCAACACAGGGGCCCCTCAGGGGTGCGTGCTCAGCCCGCTCCTGTACTCCCTGTTCACTCATGACTGCACGGCCAGGCACGACTCCAACACCATCATTAAATTTGCAGATGACACAACAGTGGTAGGCCTGACCACCGACAACAACGAGACAGCCTGTAGGGAGGAGGTCTGAGAACTGGCCGTGTGGTGGCAGGACAACAACCTCTCCCTCAACGTGATCAAGACAAAGGAGATGATTGTGGACTACAGGAAAAAGAGGACCGAGCACGCCCCATTCTCATCGACGTGGCAGCAGTGGAGCAGGTTGACAGCTTCAAGTTCCTTGGTGTCCACATCACCAACAAACTAACATGGTCCAAGCACACCAAGACAGTCGTGAAGCGGGCACGGCAAAACCTATTCCCCCTCAGGAGACTGGAAAGATTTGGCATGGGTCCTCAGATCCTCAAAAGGTTCTACAGCTGCACCATCGAGAGCATCCTGACTGGTTGCATCACTGCCTGGTATGGCAACTGCTCGGCCTCCGACCGCAAGGCACTACAGAGGGTAGTGCGTACGCCCCAGTACACTGGGGCTAAGCTTCCTGCCATCCAGAACCTCTATAACCCCCCCCCCTCTCTCCACACCACTGCCACTGTCTGTTGTCATCTATGCATAGTTACTTTAATAACTCTACCTACATGTACATACTACCTCAACTAACCGGTGCCCCTGCACATTGACTCTTTACCCACACCCCCCTGTATATATTGTTATTTTTTACTGCTGCTCTTTAATTACGTGTTACTTTTATCTCTTATTCTTATTCATATATTTTTTAAACTGCACTGTTGGTTAGGGGCTCCTAAGTAAGCATTTCACAGTTAGGTGAATATCTGTTGTATTCGGTGCATGTGACTAATACAATTTGATTTGGTTTGATTTGAAACGCAGCGTTTCATTGGAAATTAATGTAATTCTGTTGTACCAAAATGCAATAAAGCTCTTGGTGTGTTCGAAGCTTAACATGTATGTGTAAATTGATTTTGCAACACTCCCGCACGTAACGCGACCAGTGTGGTCAGCATGTTCAGTCAGACATTCAATTGTAGGTGACAGTAGCTCATTCGGCTCATTATTAGCTCTTTTCACCCGCGATAGGCTCCAACAAGTTTCCCCTTGCCTGTGCTGCGACCAACTATTTGACTAGGCTACACGAATGCCGCCAGCACGGACCGTACCCCCTGGACACATTTATGTGATCTAAATGCATGCGGTTTTCTCACTATCATCACTTGAGTGAAAACACCAATGGAGAGGTAACTGCGCTCAGATGGTTAAGATTGTGTCTTTGATCACGAAAATGGACACTGCTGGATCATTAATCAAATGGAAAACTTTTATTTTTTATCTAATGGTAAGTTTCCTCGAATTCCGACATTCATTCAGGACTTTCAAGAGCTCCATAGACCTACAAGTTATTTTGCATTCTATAACATCTTCTGTTTTATTCAACTTGCTTTCATATTATCTCTATTCTTCACCTGAGGTCCTGAAAGGTCTAGTCTTGTATTGCCTAGTTGTAGTCCACTGAAGCTTTGGAGTCAGGTTCCAAATTCTAGTCAGTGACCAATAGTGTGCCACAATTTTTCAATTGTTTTGTCTTTTTATTCTTCAATGTATGCGTAATTCTCATGAGGGGAAAAAAACATGTACCATTTTGAGTCATTCATTTTCAATGATAGCTGCCCTAAAGGGGCAGTGCAGTCAAACACGTGATTTCGTGTACTTTATATATTTCCACATAATATTTTTACCATTTGAATTGAAAACAATGGCCATCGACGTGGCTGCAGTGGAGCAGGTTCAATTCAAATGGTAAAAATATTATGTGGAAATATATAAAGTGTTACCCATAAATTATTTGATATCGAGATAAAAACTGCTGCGTTGGACCTTTAAAGTTTGCTGGCTATGAACTCCTGTTCAAACAGAAAAGTTTTCCAATTGAAAGACAGAAACAGTTATAGAGTCCTCTCACTCTGTCTGAAGTAATAGAACAGGTTGGCATTATAGGGACTGTCAAAGGCAGGATCCCGGGGGAGGGGAAGAATGAAACATTCACGACTGGTCTCTGGTGCTGTGAAAGAGAAATAGAGAAAGAAGTGGAGCAGCTAAAGTGCAGCGCCTCCAATTCAAAGTATAATGTTACTGCCTTCAGAAAAGTTATGCCACAAAGGCTGTTTTCTCCTCTTTGTGTCAGACTGAGGGACTAAGAAGCTTCTGTTCCGGATGATGTAGGTTTCAGTTTACCATAGATGTTTTGTCCTTCAAAATGTTACTCAATATCAACATTAATTATATAATAGTATCCACATTGGAGTAGTTATTCTATTGCTTCTATATAAAATACTGAACCACACATATTTGGACATTCATTTTATTATATGTTTTGTAAGATTGTTATTTTTTTTTATAAAGGAAAGTCACACACTGTTTGCAATGAACTTTTTTGTATTGTCACAAATGTTACTGCTCTACTGCCTTCATTGGGGTGTACTTTGTCTGTTTTAACAGGTTGTCAACTACATGTTTTTCAATGGAGTGCCATTTTCCAATATGGCCGAAGCTAGCCAAGCTGCCAGCAACCAGGAGAAGTGGTCCAATATGACCTTGGTGAAGCGGCACCCTCTGTCCTCCTGGTATCAGAGATCTCATTGGCATGGCAACAGCAAGCCAGGCGCTACACATTCTCCACAAAGACGCCTCACACCACTGTCCTTCTACAAACTTGTCTATTCTTTTCAAGTGAAAGAGGACACACAACCAGGTAGAGCGGTGTTTACCCCTTTCCTTCTCTCAGATATTTAAATGCTGATTAGTTAAGCTTGTTCATACATGTTTGTTCTTTAATTCAGAGTCACATGCCTCAGTTACGAAGTCTTCAGGCTGACACCTACTGACTGATCGGCTTAGGAAGTTATTGGTAGATGTTAATGCTCAGTATTTCTTTTAATGTTTTAAACCTCATGGCTTTAAATGAAATTCCACCAACTCCCCTGCCTATTTCAGTTAGAGGATTAAATACCTCCTGGTGTGCTCCACCTTCCTCATGTTAGAGAATGGTGATGATGAAACATTGCCAATTATGAGTGCGTGGGGAATGAACGCACAACACTGGTGTTGCCAGCACCATACTTTAACCCCACTGAGCCATTGGAACCAGCATTGGCAATAGTAAGTTACCAAACCATCAGACCCGTCAGAGAATTTCATCCTGAGTGTACTGTCTAATTCCATGTATTGACAGGAACAATAGTGGGGAACGTGGAAGCAGGAGAGCACAGCAAAGGATTGACAAACACTATCTTCTCTGTGTTGGAGGACGACGGGGAGGGCCTGTTCCTGCTCAGCCATCTCTCCGGTGACTTTCTGCTGTCACGCTCCCTGGACTACGAAACCCAGAGACTCTACATCCTGACAGTGGTAGTGAAGCATGGGGCCTTAGGGGCCAGCAGAGTCAGGGTCTATTTTAATGTGCTGGATGTCAACGATAACCTTCCAGTGTTCAGACTGGACTCTTACTCCGTCTCTGTACCAGAGGACAGCCCTGTTGGAACCTGCTTCCTCTCTCTCAATGTCTCTGATGCGGATGACGGTGAGTGTGGAACAACATGTTTAACATACCACCTGACACAGACAGGTGCTGTATAGACCAAGGTTGTGTTTATTAGGTATCAAACGGACAAAGCATTACCAGTTTCAGTCCTATTTATTTATTTACTAGTCAGCCCCATCACATGATCAACGCCACATCAAGGCTTGTCTGCTGAAAACAGGCGCTACTGTATACGTAACCTGGACATTTGATCACGGATCTATGATCATTTCAACAGTAGTTGAGCTCATTGCAAATGACTAATAAAACAACTATCTCATTGCCATCTCTATGCCATTTAACATTTTTACATGTAATCTCCGGTTCTCCATCATTCCATAAAATGACCTGGACATGTCTCTGTCCCCGGACCTAGTTGTCCAGCCAGGCTTTGGGCTCCCGAGTGGCGCAGTGGTCTAAGGCACTGCATCTCAGTGTTAGAGGTGTCACTACAGACACCCTGGTTCGATTCCAGACTGTATTACAACCAGCCGTGATTGAGAGTCCCATAGAGTGGCGCACAATTGGCCCAGCGTCGTCCGGTGTTTTGGCCAGTCATTGTAAATAAGAATTTGTTCTTAACTGACTTTCCTAGTTAAATAAAGGTTCAATTTATGACCAAAAGAATGTGGATCCTGCTTGTCGAACATCTCTAAAATCATGGGCATTAATATGGAGTTGGTCCCCCTTTGCTGCTATAACAGCCTCCACTCTTCTTGGAAGGCTTTCCACTAGATGTTGGAACATTGCTGCGGGGTCTTGCTTCCATTCAGCCACAAGAGCATTAGTGAGGTCGGGCATTGATGTTGGGCAATTAAGCCTGGCTCGCAGTTGGTGTTCCAATTCATACCAAAGGTGTTCGGTGGGGTTGAGGTTAGGGTTCTGTGCAGGCCAGTCAAGTTCTTCCACACAACGATCTCAACAAACCATTTCTGTATGGACCTCGCTTTGTGCATGGGGGCATTGTCATGCTGAAACAGGAAAGGGCCTCCCACAAAGTTGGAAGCACAGAATCATCTAGAATGTCAGTGTATGCTGTAGCATTAAGATTTCCATTCACTTGGAACTAAGGGGCCTTGCCCAAACCATGAAAAACAGCTCCAGACCATCATTCCTCCTCCCCCAAACTTTAAAGTTGGCACTATGGATTCGGACAGGTAGCATTCCCAGAGTTATTTGTCGGACTGCTAGATTGTAAAGCGTGATTCATCAATCCAGAGAACGTGTCTCCACTGCTCCAGAATCCAATGGCGGTAGGTGATCCTAGGCTTGTGTGTGGCTCAGCCATGGAAGCCCATTTCATAAAGCTCCTGATGAACAGTTCTTATGCTGCCGTTGCTTCCAGAGGCAGTTTGGAACTCAGTAGTCAGTTTTGCAACCGAGGACAGGCGATTTTTACACGCTACACGCTTCAGCGGTCACATTCTGTGAGCTTGTGAGGCCTACCACTTCTCAGCTGAGCCGTTGTTGTTCCGAGACAATTCCACTTCACAATAACAGCACTTACAGTTGACCAGGGGAGCTTTAGCAGGGCAGAAATTTGATGAACTGACTTGGAAAGGTGGCATCCTATGACGGTGAGTCACTGAGCTCTTCAGTAAGGTTGTTCTACTGCCAATGTTTGTCTATAGAGATTGCATGGCTGTGTGCTCAATTTGATACACCTGTCAGCAACAGATGTGGCTGAAATAGCTGAATCCACTCATTTGAAGGGGTGTCCACATACTTTTGTATATACAGTGCATTGGGAAAGTATTCAGACCCCTTGACTTACCACATTTTATGTATGTATAAAAATAAAAATAAATCCTCATCAATCTGTTGAAACCCCCTCGGACGGTTACGTCGGCAGACCAGTCGTGATGGATCGGCTGGAATACCCAATGTGGTATGGATCTCAATTTAGTCCAAGATGGCGTAGCAGTCGGGCGTCTGTTTTGTTTGTCTTGTCCCGTCACGTGTAATTATCGTTTTCTTCGTATATATTTCGTATACATTTTTTATATTTTTAATCTCAATTTCCATCTACGGAGTGAATATACTCTCCTGCAACCCGCCTCACTCAATGTGGTATGGATCTGCTATTTTTATACTTTAGAACCGGAACCCCCATCAGAAGCTTGCCAGCTAACTAGCTACTAGCTAGTAGTCAGTTAGCCACTGCTAGCGGTCATCACCGTTAACTCGGACATCAGCCAGCCTCAGCCAGGTCAATTCCCGCCGATCCATCGCGACTGGTCTGCTGACGTAACCGTCCGAGGGGGTTTCAACAGGCTCTTCCGTTGCAACGTCCCCGAGGCTCATCTGCTAGCCTGCTCTCCCCGGCCTGCTAGCTGTCTGAATCGCCGTGTCTCCAGCTCGCCTAGCTACTCACTGAACCCTATGATCGCCTAGCTACTCACTGAACCCTATGATCACTCAGCTACACATGCCTCTCCCTAATGTCAATATGCCTCGTCTATTGCTGTTTTGGTTAGTGATTGTTGTCTTATTTCACTGTAGAGCCTCCAGCCCTGCTCAATATGCCTTAGCTAGCACTTTTGTTCCATCCCCCACACATGCAGTGACCTCACCTGGCTTAAATGGTGCCTCTAGAGAACAAACCTCTCTGATCGTCACTCAATGCCTAGGTTTACCTCCAATGTACTCACATCCTACCATACCCTTGTCTGTACATTATGCCTTGAATCTATTCTACCGTGCCCAGAAACCTGCTCCTTTTACTCTCTGTTCCGAAAGTACTAGACGACCAGTTCTTATAGCCTTTAGCAGTACCCTTATCCTACTCCTCCTCTGTTCCTCTGGTGATGTAGAGGTTAATCCAGGCCCTGCAGCCCCCAGCTCCACTCCTATTTCCCAGGCGCTCTCATTTGTTGACTTCTGTAACCGTAAAAGCCTTGGTTTCATGCATGTTAACATTAGAAACATCCTCCCTAAGTTTGTTTTATTCACTACTTTAGCACACTCCGCCAACCCGGATGTCCTAGCCGTGTCTGAATCCTGGTTTAGGAAGGCCACCAAAAATCCAGAAATTTCCATCCCTAACTATAACATTTTCCGACAAGATAGAACTGCCAAAGGTGGCGGAGTTAGTCTGCAGAGATCTGTAATACTATCCATTTCTGTGCCCAAACAATTTGAGCTTCTACTTTTAAAAATCCACCTTTCCAGAAACAAGTCTCTCACCGTTGCCACTTGTTATAGACCACCTTCAGCACCCAGCTGTGCCCTGGACACCATATGTGAATTGATCGACCCCGATCTATCTTCAGAGTTCGTACTGTTAGGTGACCTAAACTTGGACATGCTTATCACCCCGGCCATCCTACAATCTAAGACAGATGCCCTCAATCTCACACAAATTATCAAGGAACCTACCAGTACAACCCTAAATCCGTAACCATGGGCGCCCTCTTAGATATCATCCTGACCAACTTGCCCTCTAAATACACCTCTGCTGTCTTCAACCAGGATCTCAGTGATCACTGCCTCATTGCCTGCGTGCGTAATGGGTCCACGGTCAAACGACCACCCCTCATCACTGTCAAACGCTCCCTAAAACACTTCAGCGAGCAGGCCTTTCTAATCAACCTGGCCCGCGTATCCTGGAAGGATATTGACCTCATCCCATCAGCAGAGGATGCCTGGTTGTCTTCAAAATTGTTTTCCTCACCACCTTAAATAAGCATGCCCCATTCAAAAAAAATTGAACTAAGAACAGATATAGCCCTTGGCTCACCCCAGAGTTGACTGCCCTTGACCAGCACAAAAACATCATGTGGCGTTATGCGTAGCATCGAATAGCCCCCGCGATATGCAACTTTTCAGGGAAGTCAGGAACCAATATACCCAGTCAGTTAGGAAAGCTAAAGCTAGCTTTTTCAAACAGAAATTTGCTTTGTGTAGCACTAATAACAAAAGGTTCTGGGACACTGTAAAGTCCATGGAGAACAAGAGCACCTCCTCCCAGCTGCCCACGGCACTTAGGATAGGAAACACTGTCCCCACTGATAAATCTACGATAATCGATCATTTCAATAAGCATTTTTCTACGGCTGGCCAAGCTTTCCACTTGGCTACCCCTAACCCGGCCAACATCTCAGCACCCCCTGCAGCAACTTGTCAAAGCCCCCCCCTGCTTCTCCTTCACCCAAATCCAGACAGCTGATGTTCTGAAAAATCTGGATCCCTACAAATCAGCTGAGCTAGACAATCTGGACCCTCTCTTTCTGAAATGATCAGCCGAAATTGTTGCAACCCTTATTACTAGCCTATTCAACCTCTCTTTCGTATCGTCTGAGATCCCCAAAGATTGGAAAGCTGCCACGGTCATCCCCCTCATCAAAGGGGGAGACACTCTAGACCCAAACTGTTATAGACCTATATCCATCCTGCCCTGCCTTTCTAAAATCTTCGAAAGCCAAGTTAACATACAGATCACTGACCATTTCGAATGCCACCGTACCTTCTCCACTATGCAATCTTGTTTCCGAGCTGGTCATGGGTGTACCTCAGCCACGCTCAAGGTCTTAAAAGATATCATAACCGCCATCGAAAAAACCATTCTGTGCAGCCGTCTTCATCGACCTGGCCAAGGCTTTCGACTCTGTCAATCACAGCATTCGCAATCATCGGCAGACTCAATAGCCTTGGCTTCTCAAATGACTGCCTCGTCTGGTTCACCAACTACTCTCAGATAGAGTTCAGTGTGTCAAATCAGAGTGCCTGTTGTCCGGACCTATGGCAGCCACAGGGTTCAATTCCCGGGCCGACTCGTTTCTCTGTGTATATCAATGATGTCGCTCTTGCTGCTGGTGATTCTCTGATCCACCTCTACGCAGATGACACCATTCTGTATACATCTGGCCCTTCTTTGGACACTGTGCTAACAAACCTCCAAACGAGCTTCAACGCCATACAACACTCCTTCCGTGGCCTCCAACTGCTTTTAAATGCTAGTAAAACTAAGTGCATGCTATTCAACCGATTGCTGCCCGCACCCTCCCGCCCAACTAGCATCACTACTCTGTACGGTTCTGACCTAGAATATCTGGACGACTACAAATACCTAGGTGTCTGGTTAGACTGTAAACTCTCCTTCCAGACTCATATTAAACATCTCCAATCGAAAATTTAATCTAGAATCGGCTTCCTATTTCGCAACAAAGCCTCCTTCACTCATGCTGCCAAACATACCCTCGTAAAACTGACTATCCTACCGATCCTTGACTTCGGCGATGTAATTTACAAAATAGCCTCCAACACTCTACTCAACAAATTGGACGTAGTCTATCACAGTGCCAACCGTTTTGTCACCAAAGCCCCATATATTACCCACCACTGTGACCTTTTATGCTCTCGTTGGCTGGCCCTCACAACATATTCGTCACCAAACCCACTAGCTCCAGGTCATCTATAAGTCTTTGCGAGGTAAAGCCCCGCCTTATCTCAGCTCACTGGTCACCATAGCAGCACCCACCCGTAGCACGCGCTCCAGCAGGTATATTTCACTCGTCGTCCCCAAAGCCAACACTTCATTTGGCCGCCTTTCCTTCCAGTTCTCTGCTGCCAATGACTGGAATGAATGGCAAAAAAATAGATCCATTCCTAATCTCGAGACAGAGTTTGAGGGAACAATAGAGAAGTTGAGTTTGAAGAATGCGCTTCCAGTACCGGATGGACTGATCCTAGAGGATGCATTTTTATTCAACCAACCCCAGGATCCAAAGATCCAAACAAAACCGCGAATAGTCCCAGCTGAACAAAGACCAGCCTCATTTTTATTGTGAAGAAGAGACACTGACCAGTTAGAAGGTAATGGTGATGCTGGTCCTGGAGTTTGTCCAAGGGAATCACTTTCAGTCTTGTCCAGTTGAGTTCTGTTTTATCCAGTGAACGTCAATTGATCCAATGAGATAAATGATTGAGAAGCAGAATGATGCACTATCCAAGATGTTGGTGGGATTACTTGGACTGAATACCTGGAGTAGTTCCAGTGCTTTGTCTGTGAACTGTGTTGTCTGTGTGCAGCTTCTTTTAGTATGGTTACATATTTTACTATATGTGTAATCCCTTCCATATAACTGTTGTTTTAACCAGACACTTTAGGTTACAGCTAAGATCATTTTATTTGAACTCTTCTTCACTTCCTCTTAGCCTCTATGTGAGAGTAAGTGGTTTGCAGTGTCTATATGCAATACAAAGATGCCAGACAATCATAGTCTAAAGGCAGATCACACACTACATACAGTGCATTTGGAAAGTATACAGACCCCTTGACTTTTTCCACAATTTGTTATGTTACAGCCTTATTCTAAAATGGATTAAATAAAAAGAAATCCTCAATCTACACACAATAATGACAAAGCAAAAACAAGTTTTTAGAAATGTTTGTAAATGTATTAAAAATAAAAAACAAATACCTTATTTACATAAGTATTCAGACACTATGCTATGAGACTTATTTGAGCTCAGGTGCATCCTGTTTCCATTGATTATCCTTGATTGGAATCCACCTGTGGAAAATTCAATTGATTGGACATATTTTGGAAAGGCACACACCTGTCTATATAAGGTCCCTTCAATGCTACATTTCTGTAGCATTGAAGGTCCCCAAGAACACAGTGGCCTCCATCATTCTAAATGGAAGAAGTTTGGAACCCACCAAGAATCTTCCTAAAGTTGACAGCCCACTTGGAGTTTGCCAAAAGGACTCTCCGACCATGAGAAACAAGATTCTTTGGTCTGATGAAACCGAGATTGAACTCTTTGGCCTGAATGCCAATCGTCACGTCTGGAGGAAACCTGGCACCATACCTACGGTGAAGCACGGTGGTTGCAGCATCATTCAGCGGCAGGGACTGGGAGACTAGTCAGGATCGAGAGAACGATGAACGTCCTGTTGGAAGTTGAACCTTCCAACAGGACAACGACCCTGGGCACACAGCAAAGATAACGCAGGAGTGGCTTCAGGACAAATCTCATTGTCCCCAGCCAGAGCCCGGACTTGAACCCGATCAAACATCTCTGGAGAGTCCTGAAAATAGCTGTGCAGTGACGCTCCCCATCCAACCTGACAGAGCTTGAGAAGATCTGCAGAGAAGAATGGGAGAAACTCCCCAAATATAGGTGTATCAAGCTTGTAGCGTCATACCCTATAAGCCTTGAGGCTGTAATCGCTGCCAAAGGTGCTTCAACAAAGTACTGAGTCTGAATACTTATGTAAATGTTATTTTTTATACATTTGCAAAAATTTCTAAAAACCTGTTTTTGCTTTGTCATTATGGATTATTGGGTGTAGATTGATGAAGAAAAAAATATATTTAATCAATTTTAGAATAAGTCTGTAACGTAACAAAATGTGGAAAATAAGTCTGAAGAGGGGGTCTGAATAATTTGCGAATGCACTGTACTTTACACATTTGTATTCAAACTATGATATTATCCATCAATTTTATTGTTAGACTACATGATATTATAGATTATGTATCTTTCAGATATCCTATCCTTCGTATTGAATAATCCTCCTTGATGTTGTCTGTCAGGTATGAACGGAGAGGTGGACATAGAAGTGACAGCCGAAGATGGCGACACTACATTCTCGGTCAATCGAGACGGTGCTCTCTGCCTAAACATAGAGTTAGACAGAGAGAGCAGCTCAGACTACCGTCTGACAGTCCAGGCTACCGATCGTGCTCTGTCCATTTCTAGACGCCTCACTGCCACAGCACGTGTTGTCGTCAATGTAGACGATATAAACGACAACATGCCGTCTTTCACGTCAGCCGGTAGTGTCACCATCCCAGAAGACACTGCTCTCCAGACTGTTGTCATGGTGATACAGGCAGTGGATGTGGACTCAGGATCCAACGGGGACGTCGTCTACACCCTGGAGGACACGTCAGTCAGTGTGTTCAGTATCAACCGTACTAATGGTCGTCTGTACTTGCAGCAGCCTCTGGACAGAGAGCAGGTAAATTGACTCTACTTTTAAACTTTTTACTCTTTCTAGCACTGATTTTGCTGATAGTGGCATGGTTTTACTTTCATTGATCATTATTATGTGGTAGTGTTACCTACTTAGTAGGTTTCTTTCTATTTAGAATCGTTTTACTGGGATAGGGGATGTGATACATCTGAGACAGATAGAGGACATACAAGTGGCAGACCTGAGGATCAAACCCCCACTGCTAGAGGCCATACATAGTACAGGGTTGGCAACACTACCACTAGACTAGACCCCAGTACCTTACCTCTTTTAGTTGAATATCTGCTAATAAACTGAACTCACTTTATATTTTCACTTTGCAGGTTCCTCACCCTGAAAATCGTTTATGGGTCAGGAGAAACAGTAATCCATGGTTTGGTCTTCTTTACAAATCCATTACAAACTTCAGCTAACTTTAGCCATCACTAGCTAAAAATCTATGGAAGTGATAGTCAGGCACTGAAACCTACTAAAATCAACGCAATTACTTGGTTTGATGTTACTTAAAAGGTGTCCGTGTCACCTGTGTGCCTCATGCCCCTATCACTCCCACAGATTTTTTGCTAGTTAAAGTTTAAACTGGCTGTTTAAAGTAAACCAAGCCATAAACTGATCTCAGGGTGAGGAACCATCTAACATTAAATAGTAAAATAGTAAACTTCCCCTTTAACTTAATGATCTGCTAAATGACTGAAATGTGAATGTCATGTAAATTCAGTTGGATACGCTGACTGTCACTGTGACAGCCACAGACAGAGGCTCTCCTCCGCTGGCCTCCTCCATGAACCTAGCAGTGCATGTAGAGGACGTCAACGATCACAACCCAGAGTTCACACACAACTACTACAGCCTGGCAGTCAGAGAGGATACCCCCAGAGGAACCAGCCTGTTGCAGCTCCGTGCTCTGGATGGGGACATTGGCTTTAATGGACAGGTGCAGTAATGAGCTGTCCCAGGGTCAGACGAGATATTGGGATTACATTTAATGTACACTATATATACAAAAGTATGTGGACACCCCTTAAAATTAGTGGATTTGGCTATTTCAGCCACACCCGTTGCTGACAAGTGTATGGAATCGAACACAGCCCTGCAATCTCCATAGACAAACATTTGCAGTAGAGTGGCCTCACTGAGGCCTCCCGAGTGGCGCAGCGGTCTAAGGCACTGCATTGCAGTGTTGCGACAACACTACAGCCTGGGGTTCGATCCCAGGCTGTCTCATTACCGACCGTGACCGGGAGTCCCATAGGGGTTTGGCCGGAGGTGCCTTACTTGGCTCATCACGCTCGAGCGACTCCTTGTGGCGGGCCGGGGGCCTGCAGGCTGATTTCGGTCATCAGTTGAACAGTGTTTCCTTCGACACATTGGTGCTTCTAAATTAGGCAAACGGGTGTTTAGAAGCGCAGCTTGGCGGGTCATGTTTCAGAGGACATTGCAGTGATGAGACAAGATTGTAATCATGAAATTGGGGAGAAAAAAAGGGGGTACGATTTATTTATTTTTAATAACGAATGGCCTCAGTGAAGCGCTCAGTGACTATCAACGTGATACCAACAAGTCAATTCGTACATTTTTTGCCCTGCTAGAGTTGCCCCGGTCAACTGTAAGTGCTGCTATTGGCAAATGGAAATGTCTAGGGGCAACAACAACTCAGCCGCAAAGTGGTACAAGCTCACAGAACGGGGCCGCCGAGTGCTAAAGCGCGTAGAGCCTAAAAATTGTCTGTCCTCAGTTCCAAACTGCCTCTGGAAGCAACGTCAGCACAGGAACTGTTCGTCAGGAGCTTCATGAAATGGGTATCCATGGTCGAGCAGCTGATAGTGGCATGGTTTTACTTTCATTGATCATTATTATGTGGTAGTGTTACCTACTTAGTAGGTTTCTTTCTATTTAGAATTGTTTTACTGGGATAGGGGATGTGATACATCTGAGACAGATAGAGGACATACAAGTGGCAGACCTGGGGATCAAACCCCCACTGCTAGAGGCCATGCATAGTATAGGGTTGGCAACACTACCACTAGACTAGACCCCAGTACCTTACCTCTTTTAGTTGAATATCTGCTAAGCCTAAGATCATCATGTGCAATGCCAAGCTGTAGTGGTGTAAAGCTAACCACTATTGGACTCTAGCAGTGGAAACGTTCTCTGGAGTGATGAATCACGCTTCACTATCTTGCAGTCCGACGGACGAATCGGGGTTTGGCGGAGCCACTCCTTGTTGAAGCACATTCGGGCAGGTAGTAGAACACTACCTGCCCGAATGCATAGTGCCAACTGTAAAGTTTGGTGGAGGAGGAATAATGGTCTGGGGCTGTTTTTCATGGTTCGGGCTAGGCCTCTTAGCTCCAGTGAAGGGAGATTCTGTGCTTCTAACTTTGTGGCAACAGTTTGGTAAGGCATTTTCCAGTTTCAGCATGCCGATGCGCCCCCATGCACAAAGCGAGGTCCATACAGAAATGCTTTGTTCGAGATCGGTGTGGAATAACTTGACTGGCCTGCACAGAGCCCTGACCTCAACCCCATCGAACAACTTTGGTATGAATTGGAACGCCAACTGCAAGCCAGGCCTAATCGCCCAACATCAGTGCCTGACCTCACTAATGCTCTTGTGGCTGAACAGAAGAAAGTCCCCGCAGAAATGTTCCAACTTCTAGTGGAAAGCCTTCCCAGAAGAGTGGAGGTTGTTATATAGGGGGGGACCAACTCCATATTAATGCCTATGATTTTGGAATGAGATGTTCGACCAGCAGGTGTCCACATACTTCTGGTCATGTATTTGTTTTTAATGTTCTGAAATGTCTGTCTGTTTTTGTAAACATGACCAATAAGAACTCTGAACTCTAAATGGACAGGTGCGCTACCAGCTGTCTCAGGGGGGCCCGTTCCTGGTGGACTCAGTCCGAGGTGTCATCTCCCTGATAGACAGGCTGGACAGAGAGAGAGCCTCCTTTCACCTGCTAGCCGTCACAGCCATGGACCAGGGCAGCATGCCCAGGTCAGCCACTGCTGTGGTCAACATCACTGTCCTAGATGTCAATGACTGTAGCCCGCTGTTCTCTCCAGACACACTGACGCTCCATGTGTTGGAGAACGGCGGAGACCCGTCTCAGCTCACCCACCAGGTAACTGCTGTGGTAGGGTCATTGCTTTATTATTAAACCCTTATTTAGTTAGGTAAGTCATTGGGAACAAGTGATCCTTTATAATAAGGACCTGGTTAGGACCTGCAGTAATCTGACTGAAGTACCCTCCAGCTTCATATGAACAAACAGATGACGTTGCAATGAATGTAATCTCAGAACCCAGAACCAAATCTTTCATGCGTTTGCCAGCTCTTCGATATGTATGTCACTAGAGACTATGATTGATGTTATGACAGGAGACAATCACATCATGTTACCAATTTACCAACATAATTTTGATGCAGCCATAATTCATTGTAAGATTTGTCATTTAGTGTAATCTCATAATGATGATTGAGTTATTATTAGCCCTTTTGAGTCTATTAAACAATTGCCACATGACATACAGTATGACATAACATACAGTAGTATCATGAGTTGAATACAATACAAGTAATACATTAGTAATACATTATACCTGTTGTCTTTCAGTAATATCTTAACCCCCCCCCCCAATTGTGACCAGGTATCAGCTAGGGATGATGATCTAGGGGTGAACAGCCAGATGAGGTACTTCATAGATAGAGACTGGGAGGGTCTCTTCTCTCTGTCGCCAAACGGCACCTTTCACATGCTACATAGCCTGGACAGGGAGGTGACATCTCTCTACAAGTTAGACATCATGGCTGTCGACTCAGGTGATCACGATCTCTGCTTCCATATGACAAAAACACGTTGTTCCTTTAAGAAATATCAGAACTCAGTTTTTTCTGCTTTACAAGTATAATGTATACACATGAGGGCTGCACCTAAATTGTATACTGTATATCACATTGTGAATCCCGACTGCAGTGATTTGTGTTTGATGTAGGATTTAGCTAAGCTATCTCTGAGCAGTAATGAATATGGAATAAGATGTTATTTTATGTTTGTCGAGACATCACAAAATAAAAACTCATACATGCTTATAGCAAGTAATAAAGCATAATACCTGCAGGCTGTTAGTATCTTTTTGATATTGTTCTTTTGTTTGGTCTCTTCAGGTTTGCCGCCTCTGACAGGGACTGTGACAGTCCACGTTGTAGTGGACGATATGAATGACAACCGGCCAGTGTTTAGTGAGGAGGTCTACACCACCATTGTCTATGAGGATAGCCCTGCAGGCACAGTGTTTGCCATGGTCACTGCCTATGATGCGGATGAAGGTGTCAATGGACAAATAAGGTACAGTTCCCTTGACTGGAACAAGATATGAAGTCCTGTGGATCCCCATCACTGGAGTTGAGAAAGAATATATGGTCAGATCTTTTGCTGTGATGTTATTTTTGATTCACTGCTGTAATTCGACGGTTAACTGTATTCCAGGTATTCCATAGAGAGTGCTGATGGACCCTTCTCTATTGAGGATACGTCTGGGGAGCTGTTGACCACTGGCGTGCTGGACAGGGAGGCGGTGGCAATCTACAGACTGACTGTGGTGGCCAGGGACACACACCCCACACAACAGCTGTCCAGCTCTGTACAGGTGTCTGTCCTGGTTGCGGATGTCAACGACCACTGGCCTCAGTTCCTCCACAGCCCCTATGTGGCTAACATGCCGGCTGGATCTGCTCCGGGTGAGGGGGTTTAGTATCAGCAGCCATTTTAGATATCATAGATAAACAAGGAAAACTAAGTAAATCATATTATTACAAATGCCCTTTATTAATGCGATTATGATAGGTGTACAATGTGTTTATGATTTGTTTCAATGCTGTTTGTGTCCGTGTTCTGCAGGGTCTGTTGTGTGTGCGGTGAGAGCAGTGGATGGTGACTCAGGGATCAATGCACAGCTTCACTTCGTCTTATACGGGCAGAACACTGGCCAGTTCTTCATCAGCCCACACAGGGGAACCATTCTCACCACTGGTGCCCTCGCAGGGACAAACGACATCACTATCAACGTGCACGTGGAAGACGGGGGAGACAATCCTAAATTTGACACAACAACTGTTACCATCAGGTTCAAAGTTCTAATCTTTATTTGTCTGCTCTGGGATTTGTGGGGAAGGACTGTATAAAGGGGGGTTGCTCTTTAACTGTGGTAATGACCTGCCAGCCGGCACATCACCGACTCATCTCTGCATTTTCCTCTTCTTTTTTTTTCTCTCCTTACCAGATTCCAGAATGCCTCAGAGTTCCCCACAGTTGGTGTAGATGTTCTCAGACCATCTCTCTCTGAAGAGGACCCAGAGGGAACTTTGGTAGCTCTGGTCTCAGCCGGGACTTCCAGAGCAGGTCCAGTCTCCTTCTACCTGGTGTCTGGAGACTCTGACCACCTGTTCCGCCTCCACCAAGTCACTGGCCAGTTGACCATCCACCACCCTCTGGACTATGAGACCAACAAAGAGTTTCTACTGCTGGTGGAGGCCAGAGATGCAGGCTCTCCACCGTTCTCTTCTTATGCAGAGATTCACGTGAATGTCACTGATGTGAACGATAACGCACCACAGTTCACTCAGAGTGAATATAGGTGTGAGGTACCGGAGAACTCTCCAGCGACGTGGGTGTGTGACGTGCTCGCAATCGATGCGGACTCTGGGAGTTATGGAAAGGTGCAGTACAGCATTTTAGAGCGGAACATTGACCATGTTTTTACCATCGACTCAGAAAATGGCATGCTGAGCACAGCAACGAGTTTAGACCGCGAGGAAATACCTGAGTACAATTTAACCATCGTAGCTGCAGACAAGAACAACAGTTTCTATAAAGACATTGCAGTCATGCTAGTGGTGGTTTTGGACACAAATGACCATGCACCTCGGTTTACACAGATCTTCTTTACTGAGATAACTGAGGATTCTCCTATCGGACACACCATTTTACAGATAATCTCAACAGATGACGACATCGGTGCCAATGCTGTGATTACTTATTCCATAATTGACCAGAGGGATGACGTTCTTCCCTTCAGTATTGATAAGACTAGTGGGTGTATAACAGTGTTGCTGTCCCTGGACAGGGAGACCCAGGACCATTATGTGGTGAAAGTCAATGCCAACGACTCAGCTTGGAGCATTAGTACAGACGTGACAATAGACGTAACCGATGTTAATGACAACAAACCTGTCTTTACTAAACAGGTCTACACCGCTACTGTCACTGAGACCAGGGCCCAGGAAGTATTTGTTATGCGAGTCCTCGCTATGGATGCTGACCTGGGACAAAACAGTCAGATTGTGTATCTGATCGACCCTCCCAGTGAGCAGTTCTGGGTCAATGCGTCTACTGGGGATATTCTCACCAAGCAACCCATGTCTTTACTAAATCAGTCTGCCTCTCTGAGCCTTAGTATTACGGTTGTAGCCTCCGACTGTGGCAATGTTCGTTCATACAGTAACTCCATGGTCATTGTAACCGTTGTTCAGTATAACCACTTCCCTCCCAGCTTCCTGCCTTTCCCACCTCTCCTGTCCATCCCCTTTAACATCGCCATGGGAACCGAGGTGGTGCGGCTAACAGCCGTGGACCGGGACTCCAATCACAGCAAAAGCAACACTACTATAGAATACAGTCTCGCCGGAGGTAACGCATCAGATGTTTTTGTAATAAACATGGACGATGGGAGACTGATGCTTAATAGGACATTGAGGCAAAGCCTTAACTCACTGTTGATGCTCATAGTTACAGCAAAGGACCAGGGGTTCCCTCCTCTCTCATCACAGGCTGTTGTTCAATTTGAGGTCACAGGAGAGAATCAGTTTTCACCGCAGTTTTCAGAGACGTATGCTACCTTCTCCGTCCCTGAGGATCTGCTAGTGGGGTCAGTCATTGGGAAAGTCCAGGCCGAAGACGGAGACGATGGAGTCAATGGTGTGCTCTCATATTCTATAACGTCAGGAAACAAATATTCACCGTTCTCTTTAGGACAGAGGTCAGGGTTGATTACTCTAGTCGAAAGGCTGGACTATGAGAAACAAAGAGTTTATCGTATTCAGATCACAGCCAAAGACGGAGGCTGGATCTCTAAGACTGGGACGGTAATCATGACCGTGAATGTCAGTGACGTGAACGACAACCCTCCGGTCTTCACATTGTTACAGTACACAGCCTCAGTGCTGGAGAACTCTGCGGTTGGGACACCGGTCCTCCAGGTCGGCGCTACCGATGCAGACTCAAGCGCCAATGCATATATCACCTACTCACTGATGGCCAGTGGACACTCTGGACAGTTTGCCATTGACTCCAGGAACGGCACTGTCACCACTCTGGATATCTTTGACTTTGAGCTCAAGCGGTCCTTCGAAATAACTGTCAAGGCCTCAGACGCAGAAAACCGCCATTCATTCAGCGTCGCACACGTTAATATCCAAGTCTCAGGAGTCAACGAGTTCAGCCCAGCGTTCCTGCAACACAAGTTCAACCTGTCCGTCTCCGAGAATGTATCTATTGGAACTAGAGTTGGCAAGGTAACCGCCACTGACTCTGACGAAGGCCTCGACGGACAGGTCTTCTACCTGCTCATTGGACAAAGCCGATGGACAGGCTTCGACGTAGATGAACAGAGTGGAGAGATCTACATCACCGCTGATCTGAGGAAGCAGGGCTACAGCCATGCCACCCTGAGAATCCTAGCTAAGAACCGAGGCGTCATCACAGGGCTAGATGTGGACGAAGCCTTGGTCCACATCAATATAGTGGACACTAACGACCCACCAGAGTTCTCCTCGGGGCTCTACAGTGCGGAGATCAGGGAGGACAGCCTTGTGGGGAATTCTGTTATCAGAGTGGTTGCCCTGGACCAGGACTCTGTCCCAGAGTGGAGCCGCTTCTCCTACAGCATCCCGGATGGAAACATCAACTCATCCTTCTTTGTAGACCCTGTCAGTGGACTTGTGTCTGTCAGTACCCCCCTGGACAGAGAACTGTGGCCCCTATACAACCTGACTGTGACAGCCACAGACCAGGGTTCTCCGCCAGCCACTGGGACTGCTCAAGTTGTGGTGACCATTACTGATGTTAATGACAACGCCCCCACATTGGTCAACACACATGGGCAGGTGAAGGAGAACCAGCCTGCTGGTACCATAGTGGCCAGGCTCAACACCTCTGATGCTGATCTACCTCCCAACCAGGGGCCATTCTCCTACTGGATCGTCCAGCCTGCCTCAGGGAGGAGCTTCACCCTAACTTCTGATGGAGTCCTTTCCACCTCCAGACCTTTGGACCGGGAGGTCAACTCTGTGTTTCATCTGTCGGTGGTGATCAGTGACGCAGGGACTCCTCCGCTGTCCTCCACCACGAAGTTTAACGTCAGAGTCGAGGATGAGAACGATAACCCATCGGTCCCGAGGAACATCTACATCGAGGTGAAGTACTATGGCAGTGCTTTCCCCGGCGGCTTCATCGGCGACGTCAGACCTGAGGACCAGGATGTGGTGGACACGTTTAACTGCAGCATCAGAAACGGACCTCTTAACATGTTCACGATCCCTGACGGCACCTGTGATCTCTGGTCCTCTCCATACCAGGGAGAAGCTACGTACAACATCACAATTGAGGCCACCGACCACCTCCACCATCTCGTTAACAACAGTATCTACGTGAACTACAAAGGCTTCACCAACGCTTCCATGGACAGCTGTATACTGTTCTATGTGGCGTCCACCTCGGTCGAAGACTTCTTGTCTCTCAATTATTTGAAGTTTGTCAAAGCCCTGGACATCCTGTTTAACCTGCAGGCCTCCAAGACTCACATGTTTGGGATTAAGCCTACAGGTGATAAAGTCCTGCTCCTGGCTGCGGTGAAGAGTTACAACGGTCAGTACCTGAATGGAGAGGTCGCCAGCAGTATCTCTGCTGCCCACCAGAAACTTCTGGAGGCTCAGAGCAACATCACTTTGTCCTACATCACCAGCGACCCCTGCCTCGTCAACCCCTGTCTGAACGGAGCCACCTGCAACAAAAATGTCCACATCGGCCCAGAGTTGTTTGTCCTGGAGAGCCCGTCGGTCATCTTTGTGTCGCCGCAGAATGAGATCTTTAATTGTTTGTGTTCAGCGGGCTTTGCCGGCACCCTGTGTGAAGTAGACGTGGATGAGTGTGACCAGAGACCCTGCGAGAAACAGAGTGTGTGTGTTAATAACCCAGGAGGGTTCCGTTGCCACTGTAAGAGGGGCTTCTCTGGCCTGTACTGCTCAGCTGACGTGGATGTATGCCTGGAGGTCCACTGTCAACATGGAGGGACGTGCCTGAACACGGAGGATGGGGTTCACTGTGACTGTAGTCCTGGATATGAGGGTAGGTAAATTTGAACCTGAATCTCAACATTGGCTCTATAATGCATCTAACCCAGTCACTACAAATTCATGTTAAAACTGAGGGTTGAGAATTGGAGGTTACTGCAATCACAACACTAAGATGTCAGATGAACACCTGCATTCTACAATGGCTTTACACACAAACAGTACTGTAGCAATTATTCCAAATACTGTACAGAATTATTTTGACATTTGTCTCAAAACAGAGATAGAGAGAGGATTTGGAGTGTTAACTCTTTAACCTTTTGTTCTTTTCAGGGGAGTTTTGTGAGCTTTCCGTTAACCACTGCGCATCAGCACCTTGTTTCCAAGGCAACTGCACCAATGGTCTGACAGGATACACATGTCATTGCCCTTTTGGTGAGAAATTATACAATCTGTTAACATACACATTTCTTGTCCAGGCTGGGCAGCACATTGGTTTAGTCACTCATATGATTGTATTTGTGGTTATTATATTGACCTGGCATTAAACTAGCTGTAGAAGCTTGTCACACCAACATACATACACTTGATTTAATTGTTGTGTGAATGGTTCGCTACACTGTGTAGCGAACAATTAATGTAAACTCGTGAGATCAGGCGGCTTGCGAGGCTACTGAATGGATGCTCAGTCCTTAAAATGTGCAATCAGAACGCTGGAAGGATTTCTTTGAATCCCTACAAAATTTCTGTCCTGATCCTTCTTTCACAATTATTTTCAGCATTCTTGTTAGTTCTACATTTGCCTTTTTATCTTCTCCCTCAGGTGTGAGTGGCATCCACTGCGAAGAGGACAGCTATGGCTTTGAGGAGTTGTCCTATATGGAGTTTCCTCCTCTAGATCCCAGGAGTAACTTTATCTCCCTGGAGCTGGCCACGTTGCAGCAGAACAGCCTGCTGCTGTATAACCCTGCGGGTAGATGGATTGATTTGGCTTATTTTCTATGAATAAAAACGAAATGTAAAAACTACACAGTGTAACACTGCATTTAAAAACTGTGTGTGATGTGTGCTGTCTGGTGGGGGGATTGAGAATGGAGCAGAAAACACATTTTTGTTGTTTGGTGTAATTAATGGGCAATTTACATTGTATTGTTGTAAAATTATTGAGGATAACACCAAAAAAATGAATGTTCCTTTATGGTCCTCAACCATGGTATCAGGCCCGGGCAGTGTAGAGTACCTGGCACTGGAGGTTGTGAAGGGGAGGGTCTGTCTCTCATACGACTTGGGCTCTGGAGCTGTCCAACTGCAGACGGAAAGGCAGGTGGCTGATGGACACTTTCACAGCATCACTGTCAGGAGGATAGGAAATGTGAGTCCCAAGGGCATGCGCGGCCCACACACGCACGAATAGTACGTGCAGACATAAACATATATGGTACATGCAGACATAAACACGCACACACTTATTTTTGTTTTCATCTTACAGATAGGCTCTCTACAAGTGGACCACTGTCCTGATGTGAAGGCTACTGGATTTTGTCTCTCTCAAAGTAATGGCATTGGCTCCAAAAGGTACTTGTGTCTACTCATTATTACCTTATAAAGTCAGAAAAAAAAGAAACGTCCTCCCACTGTCAACTGCGTTTATTTTCAGCAAACTTAACATGTGTAAATATATGTATGAACACAAGATTCAACAACTGAGACATAAACTGAACAAGTTCCACAGACATGTGACCAACAGAAATTGAATAATGTGTCCCTGAACAAATGGGGGGTCAAAATCAAAAGTATCAGTGTGGCCACCAGCTGCATTAAGTACTGCAGTGCATCTCCTCCTCATGGACTGCACCAGATTTGCCAGTTCTTGCTGTGAGATGTTACCCCACTCTTCCACCAAGGCACTTGCAAGTTCCCGGACATTTCTGGGGGGAATGGCCTTAGCCCTCACCCTCCGAACCAACAGGTCCCAGACGTGCTCAATGGGATTGAGATCCGGGCTCTTCGCTGGCCATGGCAGAACACTGACATTCCTGTCTTGCAGGAAATCACGCACAGAACGAGCAGTATGGCAGGTGGCATTGTCATGCTGGAGGGTCATGTCAGGATGAACCTGCAGGAAGGGTACCACATGAGGGAGGAGGATGTCTTCCCTGTAACGCACAGCGTTGAGATTGCCTGCAATGACAAGCTCAGTCCGATGATGCTGTGAACACACCGCCCCAGACCATGACGGACCCTCCACCTCCAAATCAATCCCGCTCCAGAGTACAGGCCTCAGTGTAACGGTCATTCCTTCGACGATAAACGCAAATCCAACTATCACCCCTGGTGAGACAAAACCGCGACTCCTCAGTGAAGAGCACTTTTTGCCAGTCCTGTCTGGTCCAGCGACGGTGGGTTTGTGCCCATAGGCGACGTTGTTGCCGGTGATGTCTGGTGAGGACCTGCCTTACAACAGGCCTACAAGCCCTCAGTCCAGCCTCTCTCAGCCTATTGCCGGACAGTATGTGCACTGATGGAGGGATTGTGCGTTCCTGGTGTAACTCAGGCAGTCGTTGTTGCCATTCTGTACCTGTCCCGCAGGTGTGATGTTCGGATGTACCGATCCTGTGCAGGTGTTGTTACACGTGGTCTGCCACTGCGAGGACGATCAGCTGTCCGTCTTGTCTCCCTGTAGCGCTGTCTTAGGCGTCTCACAGTACGAACATTGCAATTTATTGCCCTGGCTACATCTGCAGTCCTCATGCCTCCTTGCAGCATGCCTAAGGCACGTTCACGCAGATGAGCAGGGACCCTGGAAATCTTTTTGGTGTTTTTCCAGAGTCAGTAGAAAGGCCTCTTTAGTGTCCTAAGTTTTCATAACTGTGACCTTAATTTCCTACCATCTGTAAGCTGTTAGTGTCTTAACGACCGTTCCACAGGTGCATGTTCATTAATTGTTTATGGTTCATTGAACAAGCATGGGAAACAGTGTTTAAACCCTTTACAATGAAGATCTGTGAAGTTATTTGCATTTTTACGAATTATCTTTGAAAGACAGGGTCCTGAAAAAGGGACGTTTCTTTTTTTGCTGAGTTTATGTGGGTTGTGTTTAATTGAATGTCATATTAATTTATTGTATTCATTCTCACTTACTACATTGTGTTCTTGGTCCCTGCTGTCCCTCCCAGGACCCTGGACGTTGGCGGCAGTAACATGACGTTTGGGGGAGTCAGGTCTATTGAGTCTGTTCTGCTGCGGCCTGGTCAAGTCCAGACTCATGACTTTGTTGGCTGTGTGAGAAACATGAAAGTAAATGGTATACCTTTAGGGCTTACCAAAGCTCTGGCGGCCTACAACTTCTTGGAGAGGTATGAGCTCAGATTTACATCCTCTGAGTGACCAAAAGAAGTGTACTATATAGGTAAAAGGGTGCCATTCAGGATTTAGCCTAAAATGGTGGGATGTAGCAGTTGTCGTAGCTGTAGAGGAGCCACCTGTTGTCAAAATCTTAAGTCAGATGAGGGAATCCATACAGTACAACAGATAGATGGTATAGACCGATTGACAGTTAACATACAGTATAACCAATGGATGGTATGGTCACTAGGTGTCCTCGAGCAGCAGTGTCTCCGTGTCTCAGTGGTCCGTGTCTGAACGGAGGAGTGTGTCAGGACCTCTGGTCTCACTACATCTGTCAGTGTACACAGCACTACACTGGAACCAACTGTAACACAGGTACACATGTGGGGACAATTCCGCTTTCAATTCAAGAAAACATTATCAAAAACAAAGGCAATTTACACAATTTACTCCCTGAATTGACTGAATTAAAAACCAAATTAACCCCAGCCTTCCTGGGACGACAGTACCACTAAACCTGACTGTGCTTCTGTTTCATGGTGTGACCAACCTGTTCAATGACTCGCAGCTCCACTGACCAAGTATTTTATTTCGTACAGAGATTTCAGAGGAGCATGTGTTACGGCTGGGCAGTAGCGGCTACATAGAGTATGTGGTCAGAGAGAGCTACAGGAGAGAGCAGCAGCTGAGAGACCTGCTGGACGAAGACAGAGGACAGACAGAGAGCAGGGGAGATCTCTCTGAGATAGAAGTCAAGGTGAAGACTGTGGAGAGAGATGCGGTGTTGCTGTTCGTTTTGGGAAGGAAAGGACACTTTGAGCTCAGGGTGAGCTGCACATTTATTGTACCTTTATTTAACTAGGCAAGTCAGTTAAGAACAAATTCTTATTTTCAATGACGGCCTAGGAACAGTGGGTTAACTGCCTTGTTCAGGGGCAGAACGACAGATTTTTTACCTTGTCAGCTGGGGGATTCGATCTTGCAATCGTTCGGTTACTAGTCCAACGGTCTAACCACTAGGCTACCTGCCGCACATGAGACCTTCATGTGAGATTAGAGATATTTCTCAGTGAAATACCTATAATGTTAACACCGGTATGTGAATGTACAGGGGCAAGAAAAAGTATGTGAACCCTTTGGAAATACCTGGATTTCATCAAATTTGATCCGATCTTCATCTAGGTCACAACAACAGACAAACATAGTCTGCTTAAACTAATAACACACTAAATATGTTTTCATGTCTTTATTGAACACAGCTTGTAAACATTCACATTGCAGGGTGGGAAAAGTATGTGAACTCTTGGATTTAATAACTGGCTGACCCTCCTTTGGCAGCAATAACCTGATCCAAACGTTTTCTGTAGTTGCGGATCAGACCTGCATAACGGTCAGGAGGAATTTTGGACCATTCCTCTTTACAAAACTGTTTCAGTTCAGAACTGGTCTCTTAAGATCATGCCACAGCATCTCAATCGGGTTGAGGTCAGGACTCTGACTGGGCCACTCCAGAAGGCGTATTTTCTTCTGTTGTAGCCATTCTGTTGTTGATTTACTTCTGTGTTTTGGGTCGTTGTCCTGTTGCGTCACCCAACTTCTGTTGAGCTTCAATTGGCGGACAGATAGCCTAACATTCTTCTGCAAAATGTCTTGATAAACTTGGGAATTCACTTTTCCGTTGATGATAGCAAGCTGTCCAGGCCCTGAGGCAGCAAAGCAGCCCCAAACCATGATGCTCCCTCCACCATACTTTACAGTTGGGATGAGGTTTTGATGTTGGTGTGCTGTGCTGTGCGTTCCTTCCAAACAACTCAACTGTAGTTTCATCGGTCCACAGAATATTTTGCCAGATGCACTGTGGAACATCCAGGTGCTCTTTTGCGAACTTCCGACATGCAGCAATGGTTTTGTTTGGACAGTAGTGGCTTCTTCTGTGGTGTCCTCCCATGAACACTATTCTTGTTTAGTGTTTTACATATCGTAGACTCGTCAGAGATGTTAGCACGTTCCAGAGATTTCTGTAAGTCTTTAGCTGACACTCTAGGATTCTTAACCTCATTGAGCATTCTGCGCTGTGCTCTTGCAGTCATCTTTGCAGGACGGCCACTCCTAGGGAGAGTAGCAACAGTGCTGAACTGTCTCCATTTATAGACAATTTGTCTTACCGTGAACTGATGAACATCAAGGCTATTAGAGATACTTTTGTAACCCTTTCCAGCTTTATGCAAGTCAACAATTCTTAATCTTAGGTCTTCTGAGATCTCTTTTGTTCGAGGCATGGTTCACATCAGGCAATGCTTCTTGTGAATAGCAAACTCAAATTTTGTGAGTTTTTTTATAGGGCAAGGCAGCTCTAACCAACATCTCCAATCTCGTCTCATTGATTGGACTCCAGGTTAGCTGACTCCTGACTCCAATTAGCTTTTGGAGGTCATTAGCCTAGGGGTTTACATACTTTTTACAACCTACACTGTGAATGTTTAAATGATTTATTCAAAATAGACAAAAATACAATATCTGTGTTATTAGTTTAAGCACATTATGTTTGTCTATTGTTGTGACTTAGATGAAGATCAGATCAAATTTGATGACCAATTTATGCAGAAATCCATGTATTTCCAATGGGTTCACATAATTTGTCTTGCCACTGTAGGCAGTTTAGTTATGGGACACGGAAAATTGAGTTTGCAATGGAGAGGAGAAGAGAGCTTCTTAAATTACATTCTTTGGGTGAGCTGTGGATCCAAATGGCACCCTATTCTGTAGTGCACTACTTTTGACCAGAGCACTATGAGCCATGGTCAAAAGTAGTGCACTATAAAGTCAATAGGGTGCCATTTGGCACAAATCCTATTCACTGTATTCAGACCCCTTCACTTTTTCCACATTTTGTTACATTACAGCCTTATTCTAAAATGTATTAAATAGTTTTTTCCCCTCATCAATCTACACACAATACCCCATAACGACAAAGCAAAAACTGTTTAGAAACTTTTGCAAATTTGTAAAAAAAAAAAGAAAAAAAGATCACATTTACATAAGTATTCAGCAGTTACAGCCTCGAGTCTTCTTGGGTATGACGCTAGAAGCTTGGCACACCTGTATTTGGGGAGTTTATCCCATTCTTCTCTGCACATTCTCTGAAGCTCTGTCAGGTTGGGTGGGGAGCGTCGCTGCACAGCTATTTTCAGGTCTCTCCAGAGATGTTCGATGGAGTTCAAGTCGGGGCTCTGGCTTGGCCAATCAAGGATATACAGAGACTTGTCCCGAAGCCACTCCTGCATTGTCTTGGCTGTGTGCTTAGGGTTGTTGTCCTGTTGGATGATTAACCGCCCCGAATTAAACCAAACTTTATTTGCCACATGCGCCGAATACAACAAGTGTAGACTTTACCGTGAAATGCTTACTTACAAGCCCTTAACCAACATGAACTGGGGACCCATGCAAAATCTTTTCAGTCTCCTGAGGGGGAAAAGGTTTTGTCATGCCCTCTTCACGACTGTCTTGGTGTGTTTGGACCATGATAGTTCTTCATCAGGCGAGCATTACCTCAAAACTTCTTCAATATTAGAGACATCGCGCACAAGCTGTTATTGACAAAAAGACACACACCCCCACCCCTTGTCTTACCAGAGGTAGCGTCTCTGTTCTGCCTGTGCATGGAAAATCCAGCCAGCTCTATATTGTCCGTTTCTTCGTTCAACCACGTCTCGGTGAAACATAAATGTTAAAGTTTTTAATGTCCCGTTGGTAGGATAATCTTAATAGTAGGTCATTAATTTTATTTTCCCCAGTCAGAGGGCCTGAGTGCTCTGGATCTTTCTGTACTTTGCTACATTTATCTTTCCCTCGATCCTGACTAGTCTCCCAGTCCCTGCCGCTGAAATACATACCCACAGCATGATGCTGCCACCACCATACTTCATCAGAGCAGAGAATCTTGTTTCCTTTAGGTGCCTTTTACTGAGGAGTGGCTTCCGTCTGGCCACTCTACCATAAAGGCCTAATTGGTAGAGTGCTGCAGAGATGGGAGAACTTTCCAGAAGGACAACCATCTCCACAGAGGAACTCTCCCTGACAAAGGCCCTTCTCCCCCGATTGCTCAGTTTGGCCAGCTCTAAGAAGAGTCTTGGTGGTTCCAAACTTCTTTCATTTAAGAATGATGGACGTCACTGCGTTCTTTGGGACCTTCAATGCTGCAGAAATGCTTTGGTACCCTTCCCCAGATCTGTGCCTTGACACAATCCTGTCTCGGAGCTCTACAGACAATTCCTTCGACCTCATGGTTTTTGCTCTGACATGCACTGTCAAATGGGGGACCTTATATTATATAGACAGGTGTGTGCCTTTTCCAAATCATGTCTAATCGATTGAATTGACCACAGGTGGACTTCAATCAAATTGTAGAAACATCTCAAGGATGATAAAAGGAAACAGGATGCACCTGAGCTCAATTTTGAGTCTCATAGCAAAGAGACTGAATACTTATGTAAATAAGGTATCTGTTTGTTTAATAAAATTGCTAACATTTCTAAAAAACAGTTTTTGCTTTGTCATTATGGGGTATCGTGTGTAGATTGAGGGGAAAAAACGATTTAATCCATTTTAGAATAAGGTTGTAACGTAACAAAATGTGGAAAAAGTCAAAGGGTCTGAATACTTTCCAAATGTACTGTACATTGTGTTCTGTTGGAGTCTGCATTTTCGGAGTAAAGTGTTAACTCTTAGCTGTCCTTATTGTAAACCAAGTTTCCGTTGACACGTTCAGGTGATGGATGGAAACCTCCTGTATGTCTCCAGAGACAGAACGTCGGGCGTCCTCTCAGAGGTAACCACCAGCGATAGAGCATGGTGCTGCTGACAACACCAGAGTTTGGGTTCAATTCCTGCATGGGCCTCTTTCTCAATATATGTGTTAGCTGTCAGTGCTATAACCTAAATACCGTTATCATTATTTATCATGCTAGGTAGCCTCAGAGACCAGCATGGCGGACGGCGACTGGCATGTCCTCCATCTTTCCACAGTTGGACAGAGCACTGTCCTTCTGATGGACGGACAGACAGTCATGAACACCAGCGATGACGGAGCTCTGGACCTAAGTGCTGTCAATGTGGAGAAGATCGTCCTTGGAGCGACTCCACCAACACCACCTCGAGACACGAGGATCAAGCGCCCAGGTTGGAAGAAATGGTGTTGGATGAAGTTGCCCTTAGATGCTGATCTTCGGTCAGTTTAGCATTTCCCCCCACTAATGGTTAAGGTTAGAATTGGGAAGGGGAATCCTAGACTTGTACCTAGGGGAAACTTCACCCCGGATCGGAATACATTTTAGTTTGTCAGTCAATGACATACTGCTGAGCTGTGTATTCATTAACAGTGTGTTACTGTAATCGTGTTCTGAGGATAGTTGTGTTCATGTGTTGTGACCTGCAGTGTGAAGATGTAACAGCCAATCCCAAATCCTACCTCCTATGTACTTGCATAGATCCGAGTGGATTGGACAGGTGTTGCAATATGTTCAAAAATCCACATTATTGTGCTGCAGTGTCTGGTGTAGCAGTCTAAGCTCCCGACTCTTAACTCGTTTCCCCCCTTAGCGACGGGGGTTCAAAGCCCCGAGTCTGCCAACTGTCCGTGCCCTTCACTACTTCCCTCAATCTTTACTTACATCTGTCTTGTCAAAATAAATAAAGTGACGAACTCCCATCCCAGAAATACACTTGACCTCTTTGAAGGCAAAGTGGAGCATTCATACCATGTTGATTTACGTCCAGTTTTAAAAAATCTACACAGCTACCTAGGGGGTTAGCATCTAGGGGCAAGTTTTGGGATCAGGCAAGTATGTTTCCTCTGTCTCCCCTCAGTAGGGTTCTCTGGTTGTGTGGAGTATGTCCGGTACAATGGCTATTTCCTGCCAGTCAGCGGCTACAGTCTGATAGTGGAGGTTTGGCCCAGTTCTACCCTGCTTCAGTCCAGCTGTGAGTCCCCAGGCTCCTGTGTTCCCTCATGTGAGTCACTGACACACACACACTAAATCTAACAGATAGGCTCCTCTTACCGGTCCATACTGTAACACACATTTCCTCTGGTACATCCAGGCTCCTGTATTTCCACCACTTGCCCTGAGGATGTCCCCACCAACGCCAGACTACCTTGCCTCTCTCTGCCCTGTCCCACTGCTCCAGCCTGCGGTGGCTCGGCTGGCACTAGGAACAGCTCTTGTATCTGCCTCACGGCTGGCTCCTGTGAGCTCTGCTCCTCCCCTCCACCAGAGGACTTCCGGGGAGGAGCAGGAGTGTGTTCTGATCAGGAGGCCCTCAGGGGCCCCTCCGCTCCTCTGTGGGTCATCGGTGTGGTTCTCCCCGTCACCTCCTTCCTCCTCTGCTTGGGCCTGGGTGTGTTCCTCTGCCTGGGGAGACGCAATGCTAATGCCTGCTGCCACTGGCCACAGAAGCATCAGGCTGACAGTGGCTCCCCGCAACGTGGAGAGGAAGGGACAGACAACGGAGCGTTTTGTTTTGAAGGCCCGAGAACCACTAGTTCTGTACCTGCGGTGAGAGGGAAGCCACCTGACGTGATCCGGGCGGACAAACCGAGGGAGACTGTCCAGGACGGCTACAGTACAGCCAGGTCAAGTGTGGAGGCTGGTGGACACAGTGAGAAGCTGGAATACTACGAGATAGACAGTGTGTTCCAATCTGACACTGGCTCTCTAAGGCTCACTGGGTCTCTCCACAACACAGATTGGGAGAGGTCAGAGACTGGAGTGAGGGGATGTCAGAAGAAAACACCAGGCTCCCCAAATCCAGATGACAGAGAGAGGCCAGTGGAGCTGTGGCAGAGGCCCCTGACACACCCTGACCAAAGAGTCTCCAGAGACGGAGGATGTGGTATGGCCAGTGGGCCGCTGAGCCAGGTAGATGATGAAGAGCAGCGCTTCCCCGGGAGGTTGGTAGTGCCAGGGCTGAGGGGTCCTCCTCAGTGTCTCTCTGTGGAGGAGGTGAGGAAGCTGAACAGCCCTGTGGGTGTTCAGTTACATCAGCTGGCTCAATGGCCCAGACCTGGCAGAGCTACCAGAGGGATAAACAGAGGGATGGACAGTTCCTCAGACAGCAACACCCACAGCTCCTTTACCTGCTCAGAGGTCGACTTTGACAGGGACTTCTCTCTACTAAGCGCCCAGGGCTTGTTACGGGAGCGGACACTGATCACCACCCGCATCCACAGAGAACCAGCGGAGAGCCCGCCTGTCCCTTCCCCATTTAGAGACCCTGTGCCCCCCTCTCAGGCCCAGTACAGGACTAGGACGGCTGACTCTGGTGATTCCCCTCAACACTGGGAGCAGCTCCTGAACATGTGTGTGTGTTTCCACACCTACGCCCCAGTGTTTGAGGACATAGCAGGGCTGCCAATGGAACAACCACCTGACTGGGATAGGCAAAGTGATCTGGAGGAGATCATATGACAGGTCATGAAAAGAAAATGGATTTGAAAATGTACAAGAATTGTTTCATTGTAAGAAGCTGTGCCAGGGAATGAGTTTGCTTTTATTCATGCAGGTGTTTGCATCGTAATTGAGGGTAAAGTACATCCCTGGCAATGTGTGTTGACAGTATTGTGGACAGCAGAATGTACTGTATGCAGAATGACTATATTTATATTGTAATGCAATGCAATGCTCTCAGACATCCTATCCCACCCATTTATTTTCACTGACTGTTGCATTGAAATAGTCTCATGTTCACTCAAAGCTGTGCATCAGTGTTGTTTACCTTCCATTTCGGATTTAGATCACTTTTGTCTCATTTTAATAGGCAACAGTGCAGTTGAATGCAGAAACAGTTCAGCACCAGTGCTACTGTTCTTTACATTGAGGGAGTTTTATTACGCTGGCCCGGGTTGAACCGGGCGAAAGCTGGGAGGGAGGAGCACCCTTCTCAGATCTAACAGTAATCTGCACAGCTCGGTCATGTTGTCAACAAGATAGCATGGTGCATCGTCCAGAAACATACATCTCTTTGCAAGAAAATAAACTAGTTTTCATTTTGAAGGCAGATAAAGCGTTAACAAAACAATCACATAATCCTACGCATCACTCCATCTGCTTAATTACGTCACTTTTGTTTTGAGTTGACTTGGCCATATCGGGGTACCTGGCTCACGCCCGGGGGGCAGTCCCTTTTCACCCAATTCAAACTCCTCCCAGTGGGGTAACCCGGGCCAGATAAACAAACCCCCCCCCCCCCCCCCCCCCAGTGTCAAATGACTAGCTCTACTTTCTATAGGTACGCCAATCTGTAGAGCTGACTAGCTCTACTTTCTATAGGTACGCTGACTAGCTCTACTTTCTATAGGTACGCCAATCTGTAGAGCTGACTAGCTCTACTTTCTATAGGTACGCTGACTAGCTCTACTTTCTATAGGTACGCCAATCTGTAGAGCTGACTAGCTCTACTTTCTATAGGTACGCCAATCTGTAGAGCTGACTAGCTCTACTTTCTATAGGTACGCCAATCTGTAGAGCTGACTAGTTCTACTTTCTATAGGTACGCCAATCTGTAGAGCTGACTAGCTCTACTTTCTATAGGTACGCCAATCTGTAGAGCTGACTAGCTCTACTTTCTATAGGTACGCCAATCTGTAGAGAGATGACTAGCTCTACTTTCTATAGGTACGCCAATCTGTAGAGAGCTGATTAGCTCTACTTTCTAAAGGTACGCCAATCTGTAGAGAGCTGACTAGCTCTACTTTCTAAAGGTACGCCAATCTGTAGAGAGCTGACTAGCTCTACTTTCTATAGGTACGCCAATCTGTAGAGAGATGACTAGCTCTACTTTCTAAAGGTACGCCAATCTGTAGAGAGCTGACTAGCTCTACTTTCTATAGGTACGCCAATCTGTAGAGAGATGACTAGCTCTACTTTCTATAGGTACGCCAATCTGCAGAGAGCTCTGAAGTAATCGACAAGTCTGTATGGCACCATATACACACGCACAGTCCACTCCTTTATGAACTCAACCTGTGACTGATTAAGCATCCATTTACAATTTTCACAAAACATTTATATTATTTGAGTGTTTTCTGTCGCTTGGATATGGACTCTATCCATAGATCTTCTCTAGATTGTTATGAAACGGGGTCCACTTTGTCAAAATAATAAAGTCACGTTGCATGGTGTTAGTTGCACAATAGCAGAGAGCAGACCTGGCGAATGGATGATTAAAGCTTTTTTTATTAGCATGGTATTATGATTGAATAGTTCTTTAAACAGCTATTTATAAGTTAGCGATATAACGTTGAAGCGGAAGGAATTTCCTATTTTATTCTGATAGTCTTTAAGATGTGTGTGTGTATATATATATATATATATATATTTATAACAATACCCCTCTTTACTTGGAGATACTGCTGCTTCTTCCCAAGAGACCTGGCGCCAGCTGCTGCTGTTGTACAAGTTGTTGTGCTGGTGGGTTCCCATGCTAACACATATGGATGTTTCCAGGATCGTGTTCATTAGGGAACGCCACAGAAAACATTTGGAACAGAAAAGGAGCGTTTCTTAATGAACAAGTCCACGTAGTCCCTCAGTTTCAGACTGTTTTCTTTTGTTTGGTGCCCAATGAACACGACCAGGGGTGTCTGAAATGACGCTATGGTGCACTTTTGGCTAGTTCCCAAAATACTGCACTATGTAGGGAACAGGGTGCCATTTCAGCTCAGCCCGAGGTTCCACGGATTAAGAGATGATCCCTCTCCATCACGAGCACACATGTTCAGGAGAAACATCATCCCATATCACTTGAAATGTATCCTCTCTCGCACTCAATCACACACATATTCAACATGGATGAAGAAATGGAGAGAAAAAAATACATGTACATATTCATCCCTTCACTGATATTAATGATCTAAAAGGATGTAACGTTATTCCAAGATGGCTGCCCACATGGGGTTAACAGTTAGAGGGTACAACACCCCCACCTTCACAGGATGGAATATCCTCCTTGATGTTAAGTGAACCAAATCAGCTCAAACTATTATGATCAGGAAGGTTGGGAGTGGCAAGGCCGGAGCAGTTTCAGAGTACACACACAATCGACATTCCATGTGGACAGATTTTGTACCCTGCATGTACCCTAAAACTTGTCTGCTTCAGGACAATAAGACAAGAGTATGCCACTTTGAACTGCCGGGCCGAACTAAATCACAAACAAAACAAAAACGGTAGTGTGGGGGAGCAGAGAGGATGCCGGGAGAGTAGCCAGTTAAACTCAGTTCTCCCCCTGAGGATGATGATTGGCAGTCAGGGAGTGAAGAGTGGGGGGGCTTTAGGTTATTGAAGTCAATTGGCAACTTGGCATGACTGTCATAGTTGGCGTAATGGGTGAGTTGCCCCTCACAGGTAGCCCTCCTTGCGGAACTGTTCTTGCAAGATATCCCGGTACTCGTCGAAGCCCCCATCCACTCGCCGCACGTTCCCGTGCTCACAGACCCACAGCTCTCTGCACACGAGCCGGATCAGACGCTCGTCGTGAGAGACAAGGACCACTCCACCCTGAGGAGAGGATAGAGTTAAAAAGGGTATGAACGCACATTAAAACTGTGTTCAAGAGCTATCACTTCCATTGATTATTAGCTAGAGGTGGCCAAAGTAAGCTTATAAAGAAAAGCGATCCCATGAATGACAGTTTGTCCAGATTTACTTGACTGATAAAGGACATTTTCTCTTCTGGTTTAACAAGCTTACTTTGAATTTGTTGAGCGCTTTCGCTAGAGCCTCGATCGTTTCCATGTCCAGGTGATTGGTCGGCTCGTCAAGGATATAGAAGTTGGGGCTGAGAGAGAAAAATAAAAAGTGAGTAAGAGAGACAACTGTAGCTACAAGCAGCAATGAAACGGGGGGGCTGTTGCTGGCTTATGAGCAGGCTGAAAGAGATGGCTGCATTGGAGCATTATACATGTACTATATGCAAGTGTTCACAAAATATAATAGTACATTATTTATAGCGCCATGAAGTGGCTGTTTGACGTAGCAATTATTCCCTTGCAAATTTGTAGGGACTAACAAACACTGTAGTTGCCAAATTTCTAGACTTAATGTGAAGAATTGTAAAATCGTTTTAGCATTAGCATAAATGCTAGCTGTTTGAGGTTCACAATCGAATTGCTTGCTGCTTCCATTTATTTTTTATATATATATATATATATACACAGTGGTGCAAAAAAGTATTTAGTCAGCCACCAATTGTGCAAGTTCTCCCACTTAAAAAGATGAGAGAGGCCTGTAAAATCACATTGTAGGATTTTTAATGAATTTATTTGCAAATTATGGTGGAAAATAAGTATTTGGTCAATAACAAAAGTTTATCTCAATACTTTGTCATATACCCTTTGAGGTCAAACGTTTTCTGTAAGTCTTCACAAGGTTTTCACACACTGTTGCTGGTATTTTGGCCCATTCCTCCATGCAGATCTCCTCTAGAGCAGTGATGTTTTGGGGCTGTTGCTGGGCAACACGGACTTTCAACTCCCTCCAAAGATTTTCTATGGGGTTGAGATCTGGAGACTGGCTAGGCCACTCCAGGACCTTGAAATGCTTCTTACGAAGCCACTCCTTCGTTGCCCGGTGCGGTGTGTTTGGGATCATTGTCATGCTGAAAGACCTAGCCACGTTTCATCTTCAATGCCCTTGCTGATGGAAGGAGGTTTTCACTCAAAATCTCACGATACATGGCCCCATTCATTCTTTCCTTTACACGGATCAGTTGTCCTGGTCCCTTTGCAGAAAGACAGCCCCAAATCATGATGTTTCCACCCCCATGCTTCACAGTAGGTATGGTGTTCTTTGGATGCAACTCAGCATTCTTTGTCCTCCAAACACGACAAGTTGAGTTTTTACCAAAAAGTTCTATTTTGGTTTCATCTGACCATATGACATTCTCCCAATCTTCTTCTGGATCATCCAAATGCTCTCTAGCAAACTTCAGACGGGCCTGGACATGTACCGGCTTAAGCAGGGGGACACATCTGGCACTGCAGGATTTGAGTCCCTGGCGGCGTAGTGTGTTACTGATGGTAGGCTTTGTTACTTTGGTCCCAGCTCTCTGCAGGTCATTCACTAGGTCCCCCTGTGTGGTTCTGGGATTTTTGCTCACCGTTCTTGTGATCATTTTGACCCCATGGGGTGAGATCTTGCGTAGAGCCCCAGATCGAGGGAGATTATCAGTGGTCTTGTATGTCTTCCATTTCCTAATAATTGCTCCCACAGTTGATTTCTTCAAACCAAGCTGCTTACCTATTGCAGATTCAGTCTTCCCAGCCTGGTGCAGGTCTACAATTTTGTTTCTGGTGTCCTTTGACAGCTCTTTGGTCTTTGCCATAGTGGAGTTTGGAGTGTGACTGTTTGAGGTTGTGGACAGGTGTCTTTTATACTGATAACAAGTTCAAACAGGTGCCATTAATACAGGTAACAAGTGGAGGACAGAGGAGCCTCTTAAAGACGAAGTTACAGGTCTGTGAGAGCCAGAAATCTTGCTTGTTTGTAGGTGACCAAATACTTATTTTCCACCATAATTTGCAAATAAATTCATTAAAAATCCTACAATGGGATTTTCTGGATTTTTTTTTCTAATTTTGTCTGTCATAGTTGAAGTGTACCTATGATGAAAATTACAGGCTTCTCTCATCTTTTTAAGTGGGAGAACTTGCACAATTGGTGGCTGACTAAATACTTTTTTGCCCCACTGTATCTCAACACCTGTTTTGAAATACACCTTCCTACTAGTGTCGTCAAGACCCTTAATCAGTTATAAGGTCATAGAGCGAAGACAAGTGAAGTTAAGATTTTTTACAAAGTAGGCCATTTTCTCTTCCATCTTGACGTACCGCTTTTCTCAAACTTATTGGAGACTGATATGATGAGCATACATTCTGAGTTGAGTCAAGTCTACTGGTTCATGTGAAGATTTTAAGATTTGATAAAAAATCCAATATGGCAAACAATTCAATATGGCGGACCTCATGAGTCCTTGAGGAAAATGTGTTCCTTGGGACGAGAAAAACTGATATGCCTCATTTTGTGGTTGTACGTCAAACGGGGCAGTGGGGCTGAGACTTAGACTTTAAATAGTTAATACAGCACCACCTATAGGCCAATTGGTGCCGTTTTTGGTGTTCGAGTAGTGATGTTGATATACTTTGATGTTGCCAAACTATACATTTTGTTACCAACCGGGCATTGAGCTATTCCGACCATTTTATTAGGGGTGCTTTGATGCCGGCAATCCTAATAATAACAAATCTCGAGACTGATTATAACCATCTCATCATTAGGATCTTGACACTTATCAAAATGAATAGCGTTCTCTCATGTCCTCTCTCTCCAGTTCTGTTCCTAGTGTTATCACTTCTCAAAATGAATAGCATTCTCTCATGTCCTCTCTCTCCAGTTCTGTTCCTAGTGTTATCACTTCTCAAAATGAATAGCGTTCTCTCATGTCCTCTCTCTCCAGTTCTGTTCCTAGTGTTATCACTTCTCAAAATGAATAGCGTTCTCTCATGTCCTCTCTCTCCAGTTCTGTTCCTAGTGTTATCACTTCTCAAAATGAATAGCGTTCTCTCATGTCCTCTCTCTCCAGTTCTGTTCCTAGTGTTATCACTTCTCAAAATGAATAGCGTTCTCTCATGTCCTCTCTCTCCAGTTCTGTTCCTAGTGTTATCACTTCTCAAAATGAATAGCGTTCTCTCATGTCCTCTCTCTCCAGTTCTGTTCCTAGTGTTATCACTTCTCAAAATGAATAGCGTTCTCTCATGTCCTCTCTCTCCAGTTCTGTTCCTAGTGTTATCAAGGCAGTTTGACAGATGTACAATATATTTCTTATTTACAAGGTAAGTTGGTTGAAAACAAATTCTCATTTTTACAGCAACGACCTGGGGATGAGTTACAGGGCAGAGGAGAGGTTGAACAAGCCAATTGGAGGCTGGGGAAGATGATTAGGTGGCTGTGATGGTAAGAGGAGCCATCAGGGATTTTAGCCCGGAGACTGGGGTTAACATCCCTACTCTTGCAACAACTACCATGGGTTGTTGAGTGACCAGAGTCGGTTTAACATCTGAAGGATAGAGAAATGTAACCCAGCGGGGCTAACATGGTTACGATGCCATTATTAAACGTCATGGTCTGGAGGTTATACACTGCTCGTATAAGGACGTTTTCCCAACTTCACTAAAACCAGTTTACTACTACAATATGACAATCCCCTGTAAAATTTTGCGGCCACGGAGTGTAATAAAAGGCATTACCAAGGCATTGTCATCTGAGCGAAGGCAACCCGGCTCTTCTGCCCTCCTGACAAACTGGCCACCGGCCGAGTTGCCAGCTCCCCTGTTATCCCATAGCCACCCAGCTGGTGTCTGTACTCCTCCTCGTTACGACCTGGGAGGGACAAAAAGGGGTTACAGATGACAAAGACTGCAGGCTAGCGATGGGTTGGTTGTTAAGCAACGTGGACCAAAACAGACAGGGTTGGCTTAGACTGTTGCCAGAATGTAAATTATAATTAGTCTCCAATGTTTATTGAAAACATAAATAGCACTTGTCTCTCAAATACATCTGTACAGTTCTTGGTTAGCTAGCTAGCGAATCTTAAGCCATATCAGCATCAGTTAAAACACCAACAAAAAAAAAACACACCTCAAAACAAGACATAGTATCAAGAACAAGATAAAACTAGCTGAAAAGAGCAACCAACGATTCCTCACGTGGCAGCTTCCTGTCATTGTTGCTAGCCAATCTGGCTGTCCGGAATCACAACACACTGCCTTTTGCCCCATTGAAGCGAGCGCATTGTTTTCGTGACGTTGTCATCTAACCCGCCATAGGGATGCGTAACAACCACCAGGGTCGTGTTCATTAGGGCACGCAACGGGAAAAAAACGGGGCATTTCTTATTGGACAAAGTCCAGGTAGTCCTGTTCCAATCAGTTTCCTTTGCATTTGGTGCCTAATGAACACAGCCAATGCTTTGATAATGATCAGTATTGGTGTGTTTTGGTGGTGGTGGTGGTCACCTGGGAATTTGTTGAGTAGCAGCTCAATTGAACACACGTTGAGGTCCAGTTGATCCACGTGGTGCTGACTGAAATAACCGATCTTCAGGTTCCTGAGCGAGAAAGGGAAATAAAACTGTCGTTTACTTCCCTGCACGCACACCCACCGAGACACACTATAGCAGCAGAGGAACATGGCTGACGTCAAGCATGGAACCTCACCGGTGGGCGTGTCTGATGCCATTGACAGGCGTTAACTCTCCCATCAGTAGCTTGAGCATGGTGGATTTACCCGCCCCGTTCTCACCCACCTGAGAGACAGAGAGAGACAAGAGACTGTAGGTACTACTTTAGCAGTTGGAAGGTTGCACAGAGCATTGTCTGTGGAAGTGTCTCACAGGTTTAAGTACAATATTGATGGGTGACCATATTGACCCGATGTGGGGACAAAGATATGTTCTTACTAGCCTTATGAACATAGAAACGTTGTTGCACGTCCTATCTGTGCTAGGACATTTAAAAGGGCCATAAAATGAAAAAAATATCTGAATCAGTTGATATTGCAAAGAAAATATTGGCATCGGCCCAGAATGATCACATCGGTGCATCCCTAACTATTAGCAGTGCATGCGATTTAGATCTGGTCATCAGGATTGAGAGCAGTGTGATTAATACGTACGATGCAGATGCGAGACTCCAGGTCTGCAGACACAGACAGCTGTGTGAAGAGGCGCTGGTCAGTGTTATAGTAGAACTCCACCTCATCCAACTGGAGCACCGGGGGAGACAGCTTCTCAAAGTTATCAGGGAACCTGCGGACGGACGCACACACGCACACACACACGTTAGCGCTCAGATTAATATGAGAATTGAACGCAGACTTCATTCGGGACAGGAGGAGCGGTCTCTTACTTTAAGGTGACTTCGGTTTCCTTCTCCAGGGGTTTGAGTTCCGGCCTGCAGGAGACAAGAGAAGAGCAGCGAGGGAATGTACGACGGATGACAATAGATATGCTTTACAATGACCATTCCGCTGTGCACAGGCAAACAAACGCGCAGAGGTCATCGTGCATGTGCAAGACGGAAGTTATCCTTTACAATGAAGTTCAGGCTGTAATTCCCAGGGAGCACTACATGAGAGAAAGCAAGGTGGGGCGCATGTTAAACATCTTACTTTGAAATAGATGGTTACTCACAGTTTTTCTAACAGTTTCAGTTTACTCTGCACCTGTGCCGCTCTGTTGGCGTTGTATCTGAACCGGTCGATAAACACCTGGCACACAGAGGGAGGTGATCGATCCACGATTATAATGTATAGTAATAAGATACTTATTAGATGATATATTATAGTATTTAGCAGGATGTTGATACGTTTGGCATTTCAAGATCATATCAAATAAACACACTAATCGGCAAAGACAAATGCTTAGAAAGTGCATTGTTATTACCTTTTAGGCCTTTTAGTTTGTATGTGCATAGCTCAATGTGAGAGAAAATATGTGTGTGCAGGACAGTGTGTGTGTGTAGGTCAGTGTGTGGGTTCCAAACCTGGATGTGCTCTCTGTACTGAAACTGGGCTTCGTACTCCCTCTGCTGGTTCTTCAGGCGGTCCTCTTTGGTCTTGACAAAGTTCTCGTAGTCACCGCGGTAACTCTCCAGCCGCTGCGAGTGCAGGTGGATGATGTCAGTCACCACGGCGTTGAGAAAGTTCCGGTCGTGGGACACCACCAGGATGGTGGTCTGCCAGGTCTGTGGGGGGTGGAGGAGTTAAACAGGCCATGTGGAAGTTGAACTTGTTGCTCTTGCTTTAGTTATGTCACAATTATCTCTCCTTCCACCCAAAGTGTGCATTCATTCACTTCCATTCAGTGATTTGAAAGGAAATAAGTGGTAGAAGAAATATGGTGGTAACTCCAGCTAGCCCATGCCTCCACAAATCCAATGTCTTTAGATGTGTAGTAGTAGTGAATGAGTGCACACTTCAGGAGAAGGGAAATATTATTGGGACACAACCTTAAAGTCGCATTTTGGCTTGAGTGTTGTTCGCAATTTCCTAATTCGTGATACAACACAATCCATTTGAGGCTAACCATGTATGCTTGGCTCATGAGCGTGAGCAGATGTGTCCCATGCCAATGTAGAGGACCCCTTTTGTCTCAAGGACACCCACAGAGGCAAAAGTTGAATTACCCAGCACATTCTGGAAATTAAAACAAGTTAACGTATGCTCCTATTTTCTACCCTTCTCCCTGAAATGTACACTCATTCACGCCCCTTGCCCTGGATTGGGGTAAGAAATACGGTAGAAAGTCCCTATTGTCCACGCTTGCCTGTGCTTTCACCAATCCAATGCTTTTAAAGGGACTGAATTGGATTCGGTAAGCAGGAGTAACCTACCTGCAGGTAATTCTCCAGCCAAAGAATGGCTCGGACGTCCAACATGTTGGTGGGCTCTGAGAAACAAACAGACAGACAGACCAACAGTCAGTCAGAGGGCGTTTGCGCTGACTGCTGGACACCATTGAACTGATCAAACAAAAATACGTCATGTGGTTTAATCACTCACCATCAAGTAACAAAAGATCAGGCCTAAAAAGAGATACAATACAAATATACACATTATTTAGAGACTTGGAGCTAGCTTTAGAATATTTAGCAGAGCCACATTTATGTCTTGATAATCTGTCTATTGAATTGATGGGTCTATAATACATTGAGATTCAGGAAATAGCTCATTGGAGATGTATAAATGTACAGACATATTCTAATATAATCTATGTCCTTGTATTTTAATTGGGAAGACTGTCCTTTGGATAAAAGTGACAAGCAGACTCACTTGGCGAAGAGAGCTCTAGCCAGAGCTAATCTCATTCGCCACCCTCCAGAAAACTCCCTGTGAAGAGAACACAGAGAGAGATCAGTTAATCGTGCACACGCACGCACGCACACACACAGACACACACACACAGACAGCAACTTACTTGGTTGTCAGCGTTTGCATTTTGGGAGAAAAACCTAAACCACATAGGATGATTGAAGCTCTGTGTAAAAGAGAGGAAAAGAGAGGGGGGGGAGAGAAACGGCAAACAATCATCAAACCAGAACATGCATAGACTCTTGCTACAATTATACTGCAAAGTGCATAGTCATCTGTTGTACAGTATACACACCAATGGCATTATGTATATATCTAAATACACTGCTAATGTAAGGTACACCCAGATATGACATTATGTACATATCTAAATACACTGCTAATGTAAGGTACACACAGATATGACATTATGTACATATCTAAATACACTGCTAATGTAAGGTACACACAGATATGACATTATGTACATATCTAAATACACTGCTAATGTAAGGTACACAGAGATATGACATTATGTATATATCTAAATACACTGCTAATGTAAGGTACACACAGATATGACATTATGTATATATCTAAATACACTGCTGATGTAAGGTACACAGAGATATGACATTATGTACAGACATGTTTAGTGTGGCTCTTTACCGGGCAGGTGCTTTGTCTGCTTCAATCTCCTCCAGTTTAGCATAGATCTCCGACAGTCGAACAGTCTCCATTCCTTCAGCACTAACATGGAATAGAATAAACTGCAGGTTTAGTGACTGTTGCAGTTCCAAACCCAAAAGTGTAAAAATCCTGCAAAAACATTTAAATCTGCCAAGGCGGCTAGTATTGACTCCTTCTAAAGTAAGGAGTAAGTAAGACTGACGTACGTTCCGTTGGCGATGCGCGCATTCAGCAGGCGTTCCTCCGTCAGGAGCCCCTCCCGGACCGTGTCGCTCTCGAGCACGCTCTGCAGTGCCCCTGTGTCATCGCCAGCGACCTCCTGCTCCACGTGCAGGATCGTGATGTGGGCGGGGACGCGCAGGCTGCGGCTCGCCAGCATCTTCAGTAGCGTGGTCTTCCCCAGGCCGTTGCGGCCAATCAGGCCGTAGCGGCGACCTGTTGACAGAGACAGCTCCGCTCCCTGCAGCAAGGACCTGGAAAATCAGAGAGAGACAATTTGCTTGCATATTGCTTTCTGGTTCAGACTTAAATGTCTCGGTCTCTCTCCTACTCTCTTTGTCGCTCTCTCGCTGTCTGGTATTAAATAAGAAATAACCATAAAAGGGTAATTACACAGGAATAACCTATGATTTACTCATTTAGTTTGCCATTAACAAGCACTTCTACGCACCATTTGATATCAGGCAGTTGAATTTTTTGCAGAAAGTAACTATCATAACCACATCAACTCATTTGAAATAGCAGGTAAATACTGGTGGAAACGGTGTCTAGCTAACACAGCATTGAATGATGCTGATTAGAATGAACCACCTGCTCCAGTGCTGGATATAGTAGGAGAATGAGTGGGTATGACTTCATCCCTATATAGCGCGGTACTTTGGACCAGATCCCTATTGGCCCTGGTCAGAAGTACTGCACTTAATAGAGACGTGGTGCCATTTGGGACGCAGCTTAAGAGTGAACCCCTCACCGCTCGCCAAACGACACGTCAAAGTTCTCGATGCGGATGTCGTAGGTGCGATTCTTCCCGGACAAGTCAACGCGACTGTCCTTTTTGCTACTGGCCTGGCTGGCTGATGCCTCCTCCAGTACCCTGAGACAAACAGAGGTAGGCAGAGCGGACAAGGACAGAGTGAGACAGACACAGAGGGGGAAATAGACAGAGGGAACCAGAAGGACACGAATGAGATAGAAGTAGAGAGAATGAGTACAGGAAGAAAGACAGTGGAAGAGAGACAGAGGAATGACAGACAGGCAGATGTGAAACATCAGTCCAAGTCATATCACTCTGACACTGTAACCGAACTTCATCATACATCGGTGAATAGAAATCTGTATTTTTGCTGTCACAATACCAAACCAATGATCAGTGGTGTAAAGTACTTAAGAAAACATACTTTTAAGTACTACTTAAGTCGTTTTTGGGGGGTATTTTGTACTTATATACAGTACCAGTAAAGGTTTGGACACCTACTCATTGCAGGGTTTTTCTTTATTTTTACTATTTTCTACATTGTAGAATAATAGTGAAGACATCAAAACCATGAAATAACACATATGGAATCATGTAGTAACGATTTTTTTTTTAAAACAAATCAAAATATATTTTATATTTGAGATTCTTCAAAGTAACCACCCTTTGCCTTGACAGCTTTGCACACTATTGTCATTCTCCCAACCAGCTTCATGAGGTAGTCACCTGGAATGTATTTCAATTAACAGGTGTGCCTTCTTAAAAGTACATTTGTGGAATTTCTTTCCTTCTTAATGCGTTTGAGCCAATCAGTTGTGTTGTGACAAGGTAGGAGTAGTATACAGATGATAGCCCTATTTGGTAAAAGACCAAGTCCTTATTATGGCAAGAACAGCTCAAATAAACAAAGAGAAATGACAGTCCATCATTAAGACATGAAGGTCAGTCAATACAGAACATTTCAAGAACTTTGAAAGTTTCTTCAAGTACTGTCGCAAAAACCATCAAGCGCTATGATGAAACTGGCTCTCATGAGGACCACCACAGGAAAGGAAGACCCAGAGTTACCTCTGCTGCAGAGGATAAGTTCATTAGAATTATCAGCCTCACAAATTGCAGCCCAAATAAATGCTTCACAGAGTTCAAGTAGTATTTTACGGTGTGATTTTCAATTTTACTTGATTCATTTTCAATTAACGTATCTTTACTTTTACTCAAGTATGACAATTGGGTACTTTTTCCACCACTGCCAATGATAAACTGTTTGCATAGTCTTCGGGTGTAGATGAAAAGCATTTGAAACTCACAGTGGACTAGTTGTTTTTTGCGAATCCCGTTCATTCCTCCTCCCTTGTTTTTGCTTCAGCTTGGCTTCGGCCTTCTCCAGCTTCCTCGCGTCCACAGTCTGAGGCGGTGTGTGTGTGTGGAAGAAGACAAAGTGGATGAAGTCGACAGGAGAAAAACACAGGCCCAAGTCAGGACTGTAGCTTCGACAAAGGAACATAATACACAAGAAGATACGATGCAACAACAACAAAAAATACTTTACTGTATTCTGGCCCCTCTTCATCATCCAGATCCCTTGGACATCGTTAGTGGCAGATACTGAGACGAGAGGGGAAAGACAGAAGGAGTGGAATGAGACGCAACAATAAGTCAGGGAGGATATTAAAAAGACATGGGAGAGGGGGTAGGAAGGGTAGAGAAAATAGGAAGAAAGTCTAAAAACAGTAGATCGAAAATGACAGGCTACCAGAATGAATATCAAATGTATACATCGCTACATATACACATCTGTATACTGGACCGTAAAGCTGTGACAACAAAGTGCAAGACCTAAATCCCCTGCAGACTTACCACACTCTGCAGATATCTGAGACAACTGCACCGGAGTGTCGAGCAGCACTTGCTTTGAAGCGGCATGGCCGTTACTCCTGATGGAAAAGACATGAGTAAATTTTTGATGAATCAGCAAGCGAATTACATAAATTATAAGCCTTTGGTGTTTGGCAGTTAGTTAATCTTCGTGTTGGACGCTGGTTGTGGAAGAGGTGGGTGTTAAGGTTTTGTGTGTTTGTTGCACTCACAGTTTAAGAGTGTTGAACATCTGCTGACAGATGTCCCGGATGTCATCCTCGTTTTTACAGTCAGCCGATGACCCCTGCAGCAGCCCACCAATCGCATCATACACCTCCTCTCCATCCTCAAACTCCGACCCTCCACAGTCCAACACACCTATCACACAGGATAGAAATATATCTTAGAAATGTCCATTTCAAGTTGGTTCTACAGAAACCATAGAAAATTCAGACTGATATTAAATCCATGTTTTTGGGTAGGGGGGGAAATAATATATACAAACATTATTTGATGAAAAATGTATTTTGGGACTTAGTGCTATTAGCCCATACAAACGCATTTAATAACAGATTCACTACATGGAACAACAGATAGCCCCCCCCCCCAAATCTAAAGAAAGCTTGTTTTTAAGTGTCTGTCCTATATCTGAGAGATAGAAGATCAGAAAACATTGTTTATTTATTTATTTTAACAAGTAGTTGTCACTGAACAGTCTCCTTATATACAGTACTTCCATAACATGTTTTCAACTGGTTCCAGGGGACCTCCAGACGAGTCTTGTGAGGCCTGTTGGAGTCCTAGAGGTGGGTCATATTAGTGTGTAGCCCAAACTGTTCGGACGTTTCAGACAGAAGTTCCCAGATTGGCTGTACCGACTTCAGACGAGTCCCAAGACGCTTGTGTTCGTGAGTCTCGTATTTTGTGATTAGACCTAATTTCGGGACATCTCATGGACTGACAGACACCTCTCTAGCGCTGTCATATTTCACCGCAGATGCAGAAGTGCGACATAGGCAGATGCGGTGGATTGAGATGCATCCAATGCAAAAAAACAGATGCACTACATGACCAAAAGTATGTGGACACCTGCTAATCAAACATCTCATTCCAAAATCATGGGCATTAATACAGAGTTAGTCGTTCCCTTTGCTGCTTCAACAGCCTTTACTTTTCTGGGAAGGCTTTCCACTAGATGTTGGAAACATTGCTGCGAGGACTTGCTTCCATTCAGACACAAGAGCATTTGTGAGGTCGGGCACTGATGTTGAGCGATTAGGCGTTCCAATTCATCCCAAAGGTGTTCAATGAGGTGGAACTAAAGGGTCTAGCCAGAACCATGAACAGCCCCAGACCATTATTCCTCCTCCACCAAACTTTACAGTTGGCACTATGCATTCGGGCAGGTAGCGTTGTCCTGGCATTCGCCAAACCAAGATTCATCCGTTGGTCTGCCACATGTTGAAGCATGATTCATCACGCCAGAGAACGCGTTTCCACTGCTCCAGAGCTTTACGCCACTCAAGCCGACGCTTGGCATTGCGCATGGTGATCTTAGGCTTGTGTGCGGCTGCTCGGCAGTTTGGAACTCGGTAGTGAGTGTTAAGGAACTCGGTAGTGAGCACTAAGGACGATGATTTCGGTCACCAGCTGTACTGTGTTTCCTCCGACACATTGGTGCGGTTGGATTCTCTCTCTCTCTTTCTCCGTCTTATGTAGCAAAATTTGAAAGTGTTTATTTTTATTTTTACATTGGATAAAAGTAGAGACTCAGAGCTAGAAAATGGTATATCATACACTACAGCTGAGAAACAATGGGGAAGTAATTCTGCTTGGAAATTTGATAAACCTGTAACCTCACTTTTGAGAAAATGGCCCTTGAATGTTTTGGTACCTACTGGAGAGCTCTTTGTCTACACCCATTCAGCATCTTTCACACCCTCCTAAGCTTTAGCCCCACCCATCTCTTTAAGGATTCACATGTGAGTCTATGTACTAAACAACCAAAGATTTAAAGACTAAAGGCTGGCTTAAACTACAGGTGTGTTCGTAAATTTAATCTGGAGTGCCAGAATGTTCTTTGGGCATTCGTAAACTCATAGCGGTCAGATTGTCCGTTTGTAAATTCAGTGTTTTGCTCTCGGAGCGTTCAGCGCGCACACTGTACGCTCTGGCCGAGGAGTAGGGTTGATCCGAGCGTTCTGACCTAACAACAGCAGTCAAGCACCCAAGCTAACTGGCTAACTTTTGCTAGCTACTTCCAGACACTAATGATAGCTCACTGACCATTTTACTCACCCTAGCAGAGCTAGTTAGGCTGTTATGTTATCCAGAGCGTTGGTGACTGAAACTGTGCTGCTGGCAAAAATGTAATTATGCTTTCTTCCAACGTTTACTGACACCGGCCATATTCAACGGGTGTTGAGCGTTCGTAAATTCATCAGTTATTCTGCGCTCTGGCACACTCAGACGAGTGTTCTGAAATCGGAGTAGATAGCCAGAACAAATTTTCCAGCTACGTCTATCGACAATTGTCACAATGACATCATAGACATTTTATTGAAATAGTTACTTGCATTGTGTAGTCTTTTGTTTATAGACATGTAGCTAGCTAAACAATGAACCATAATCCCAGCTCATAACGTTACTACCCTGTATGAATCTGCAGGTAGCTAACCAACCAGGTTCAATGTTAGCTAGCTAACATTAGTCTATATAACTGGCAATGCAAATGGCTCTGAGATACGAATAATATTACTACACAGATCAAACATGTAACGTTAGCTAGCTAGCAGTACACCTCAACTTGAAATGAAAATGACTGACAAAATTAGAAAGGTGTAATATCTGAAAATGTAGCTAGCTACTCTTTTACCCGTATACATGGATGGACGCTTCTCCCTCTCTGTCACGGATGTCATGGTCGCCCTTAGTTTTAAGATGTAATCCGGAGAGGTGTTTTATACAACAGCCTTCTGTTCTCTTTCCGACTCCGTCTGCATATTTGCAATCAAACGCCAGAATTTTCTCCGAATACTCTAATTCCAATGATTTCCAAAACTCGGTCCTCCAGAAAGTGGAGAGAAACACTTACAGTTCTACAACATGATATATTTCAAAAAGACAGATTAGAAAGGCTTACCTACACATACTGACCGCTCATATTATAGACAGACGCGTGCTACATGGCAGACCAATCCGAAGTCATCTCTCGGCATGTCCGTCACACTCATTAACTCAGCCAATCATGGCTAGCGGGAACATTGACGTCTTTCTCCTTGGCTAAACCAACTAGGCTAGTAATTTAACAGCTGTATTCATATTTACAGATGGCATACAAGTTTGTTATTAAGGCACATGAAAGTTCACATGTTCCAGAAGGCATTTCTGCCAAAAATTTCTGCCAAAAACCACCTTTTGATCAACAACAACAAAAAGTTTACGTTCAAATGCCTCTCCTGTAAAGTAGTAACGCGCAACATACGGCTAGTTTCCTGAAACGAGTCACAATTGGATATCACGAAAAAGGGGTAAAACGTTTTTAAAAATAAACTGCTACATTTTCTCTTACCCTCATGACAAAATGTGTAGAATACCATTATAAATCAGCAAATGTCTCTTTCTGCACCAGGCAAAATGTGTTGAAATACAAAAAGTTAATTAAAAATAACACCCCCTCCAGCGTTTTATTTTTCAGGGGTGGGGGGCCCCAAATGTGGTAGAGCAGCCCTGCCCTTACCCCAATGGTACGTTTTGACCAGAACAGGCACCTCCTCTTGACAAGATTGGCCGCGTCGTAGGCATGAACCTATTCAAGTAAGTAAATAAATAGATTTTCAAAATGTATGTATTATTAGCTAGCTACAGCAGGCCACTCTGTGCAGGCTAATAAGCTGCTAGCTAGCCAACTCTACATACTAAACTTTTTTTTTTTTAAGTCAGCTAGCTAAATTCATATTGACATTAGCTTGATGTAAGCCTATTAATTAAAAACTCATGCTCCAAATGCATTTGTAGATAACAGCAATGGAAGAGGTTGAAAGGATTTGCTGCTCCAGCCATCAGTACTAGTTAGATAGGGCTGGTTGTGGGAAGACATTATGAAAAGATTCTCCAGTTCTAGTCCGTAGACAGGAAAACCGTTGTCTGTCCTCATATATAAAGCTGCGAAAGCCTGACTGCAGATGAAGAGGGCCCAGTGAATGTCCCAAGAGACTGCACATCAGGGTTACCGTTGGCCAATAATTGACGGCTTTTGTAAAAAATAAATAAAAGAAAAAAGAAAACGAAAGAAAAGACGACATATACAATTTTTGGGGGGGGAGAAAAAAACCCTAAAAAAGGCAGGCTATCAGCATGTCACCCACCACTTAACAATTTGAGCTGGAGGCAGTAAACATTTTGAAAAAATACATAACCCTTGTGTAATGTTCATGTTTTTATTATTCACCCAATGTTTGTGTGTCTGATGGACCCACAACATAATTGGGTTTGTTAAACAATACAGCCATAACAAGTTACGCAAAAATAATTAATACTTACAGTTGAAGTCGGAAGTTCACATACACCTTAGCCAAATACATTTAAACTCAGTTTTTCACAATTTCTGACATTTAATCCTAGTACAAATTCCCTGTCTTAGGTCAGTTAGGATCACCACTTTATTTTAAGAATGTGAAATGTCAGAATAATACTAGAAAGAATGATTTATTTCAGCTTGTATTTCTTTCATCACATTCCCAGTGGGTCAGAAGTTTACATACGCACAATTAGTATTTGTCAGCATTGCCTTGAAATTATTTAACTTGGATCAAACGTTTCAGGTAGCCTTCCTCACGCTTCCCACAACAAGTTGGGTGAATTTTGGCCCATTCCTCCTGACAGAGCTGGTGTAACTGAGTCAGGTTTGTAGGCCTCCTTGCTCGCACACGCTTTTTCAATTTTCTATAGGACAGAGATCAGGACTTTGTGATGGCCACTCCAATACCTTGACTTTGTTGTCCTTAAGCCATTTTGCCACCACTTTGGAAGTATGCTTGGGGTCATTGTCCATTTGGAAGACCCATTTGCGACCAAGCTTTAACATCCTGACTGATGTCTTGAGATGTTGCTTCAATATATCCACATACTTTTCCTACATCATGATGCCATCTATTTTGTGAAGTGCACCAGTCCCTCCTGCAGCAAACCACCCCCACAACATGATGCTGCCACCTCTGTGCTTCACGGTTGGGATGATGTTCTTCGGCTTGCAAGCATCTCCCTTTTTCCTCCAAACATAACAATGGTCATTATAGCCAAACTGTTCTATTTTTGTTTCATCAGACCAAAGGACATTTCTACAAAAAGTACAATCTTTGTCCCCATGTGCAGTTGCAAACCGTAGTCTGGCTTTTCTATGGCAGTTTTGGAGCAGTGGCTTCTTCCTTGCGGACTTGAGGTCTTGGCTGATTTCTTTTGATTTACCCATGTGAAGCAAAGAGGCACAGAGTTTGAAGGTAGGCCTTGAAATACATCGACAGGTACACCTCCAATTGACTCAAATTATGTCAATTAGCCTATCAGAAGCTTCTAAAGCCATGACAATTTTCTGGAATTTTCCAAGCTGTTTAAAGGCACAGTCAACTTGGTGTATGTAAACTTCTCACCCACTGGAATTGTGATAGTGAATTATAAGTGAAATAATCTGTCTGTAAACAATTGTTGGAAAAATTACATGTGTCACGCACAAAGTAGATGTCCTAACTGACTTGCCAAAACTATAGTTTGTTAACAAGAAATTTGTGGAGTGGTTGAAAAACGAGTTTCGAACTTCCGACTTCAACTGTAGATGTTGACTTATATCAAGCAATATAGACGGCATACATGGTTAATATTTGCCATTTCTCTGCTAGATCACATTCATCGATAATAGCATAATTATTTTTTGATTCAAAAATTAACAAGACATGGGTGGAATAAATCATGTTTATCTTGAAGAAATATAAACGAAACAAGGTTATCACTATTGATGTTTATTGCTTTTGAGCTGAACAAATTGGAAGGACAAATTTTTACATCCAGTATTTTATGGAAATGATAAATGAGCCCCATTGAACACAAATTAAAGGTCAGTCTACACACTACATGAGGGACTGAGTTTTACTGTGTGTTGCAAATGTATTTCTTGCACTTGATGCATGTGTACTGGGTCTTCCTGTCCTTGGGTCCACACACATGGCAGCGCTTCTTCGTTGCTACCGGCTGCTAACTAGAATGATGAAAACACTTAATTCAAGAATTTTACTGACGTGTCACACACACATATACACTACCGTTCAAAAGTTTAGGGTCACTTAGAAATGTCCTTGTTTATGAAAGAAAAGCAAATTTTTTTGTCCATTAAAATAACATGAAAATGATCAGAAATACAGTGTAGACATTGTTAATGTTGTAAATGACTATGACCCAAAAACGTTTTCAACATACATCAGTAGAATGATAGTCTAGAAACTAAAGCTTTGGTTGTCTTCTTTTCAGGCTTCCATGTCTTCTCCCTTGACCTCCTCAGTATCCACCTCTTTAACATCAGACTGAGGCCTCATCTTCACTGTCACTTTCCAACCTTGTTGAGGATGGCTCATTGTCAGGCTCAAAAAGCCTCAAATTTGCCAGGATGGCCACCTATTTTTCAACCCTTGTATTGGTTGCATGCTTTGGTGTGTGTGTGTTCCCAAACAAGGACCAGTTGCGCTCGGAGGCGGCTGATGTTGGGGCGGCAGGTAGCCTAGTGGTTAGAGTGTTGGACTAGTAACCGAAAGGTTGCAAGACAAGGTAAAAATCTGTCGTTCTGCCCCTGAACAAGGCAGTTAACCCACTGTTCCTAGGCCGTCATTGAAAATAAGAATTTGTTCTTAACTGACTTGCGTAGTTAAATAAAAGGTACAATAAATATTGGTGGGATTTGGAGGATGTAGGCAACAAGGAAAAGAGCCTCAGATCCACAAAGTCCCTTCCACCAGGTGGCTGATGAGATATATTGGCACGACTGCCATATTGTATCTCCATCCCAAAGCCCTTGCTTGGAAGCTCTCATTCAGGCCAAGGTGGCGAGACACGGTAGTGATGACACCATAGGGCTTGTTTATCTCCGCACCAGACAGGATGCTCTTGCCAGCATACGGATTTCTTAGCTTATATCTGCAAGCAGAGACTGATAGACAGGATGGCATTGTCTCTCTCAATCCGTGCAATGTTCTACTGCTATAGGTTTCAGGAATTTTAGGCTGCTTACCACTCTCTCCCAAAATATATAATCCAGGAGGATCCTCTTGATGGGGCTGTCCATATCGGCAGACTGTGATATGGCCATTTCTTGGAGAGACTCCTTCCCCTCCAGGAGACTGTCAAACATGATGACACCACCACCTCAAAGAGTGTTGCTGGGCAGCTTCAATGTGGTGCTCTTATTCTCCTCACTTTGCTTTGTGAGGTAGATCGCTGCTATAACTTGATGACCCTTCACATAACTAACCATTTTCTTGGCTCTCTTGTAGAGTGTATCCATTGTTTTCAGTGCCATGATGTCCTTGAGGAGCAGATTCAATGCATGAGCAGCACAGCCAATGGGTGTGACATGAGGGTAGGACTCCTCCACTTTAGACCAAGCAGCCTCCATGTTCGCAGCATTGTCTGTCACCAGTGCAAATACCTTCTATGGTCCAAGGTTATTGATGACTGCCTTTAGCTCATCTGCAATGTAGAGACCGGCGTGTCTGTGCCCTTGTTGAATACTGGTTGAGGGGTGGAGATGATGTAGTTAATTATTCCTTGCCCACGAACATTCGACCACCCATTAGAGATGATTGCAATACAGTCTGCTTTCTCTATGATTTGCTTGACCTTCACTTGAACTCTGTTGAACTCTGTATCCAGCAAATGAGTAAAGCATGTCTGGCTGGAGGGGTGTATGCTGGGCAAAGAACATTCAGAAATCTCTTTCAATACACATTGCCAGTGAGCATCAGAGGTGAACCAGTTGAATACACAGCTAGAGCAAGACATTTATCAGCATTTCTCTGACTACGTTCCTCCATTGAGTAAAAAACAACAACTTGCGATTCCAGAAGGACCATGAGCTGTTGCTATCGATAATGTGTCTGATTCATAATTTTCACCTCGAAGAGAAGTAGAGACTTTTGTCAGAGGTTGCTTGTTGTGAGCACTGAGGGAACTTTATACACTTGGCCAGATGATTCTGCATCTTTGTTGCATTCTTCACATATGATTTGGCACAGTATTTGCAAATGTACACAGCTGTTCCTTTTACATTAGCTGCAGTGAAATGTCTCCACACATCAGATAGTGCCCGTGGTATTTTCCTGTAAAGATCAGGGAAAAAATTTGTAAAAAAACAAAAACAATTCCATGTACAGATAAATAGTTAAGCAGTTAGATTAAACAACTCCTTTGTAAGATAAATGTTTTAAAATGAAACATGTATGGAAACAGATGAATTAACACTTCTCAGTTAGCAGGCTCAAGCAAGCTAAAAACCCACATGGTAGCAAAAACTAACAAGCAGAAATTGATAACAAGTTAGAAATGATTTAAACAATTTGCTGTTGCTACTATTTACTAGTTAACAAAAAAGCATGTATGTCACAAAATATATTCACCCCACCCAGTATTGTAATCAAAACTTACCAGAAAGCATGTAGTCCTTGGCTCAGACAGTGTAGTAGTGTGGGCTCAATAGCATCTCATTAGTGTGCAAGATCTTGAAAATCAGCTGTACATGTGATGGAACAGTGCACTGCACATATGATGGAAGAACGCACTGTGCATGCAGAGGGTTGCAATTCCATTGAATTGGGGATAGTTTAACCAAAATATGCCACAAGACCTAGAATTGCCTTATGTGTATCCCACAAAAAAGGTTCACTGCTATAAGCTAACTTTGATGAATTTAAGCAAAATTCCGGGGCTGAACCTCATGGGAAAAAATACGGAAATTTCCGACCCTTTGCAACCCTAGCCGGCGTTGTAGGATTCAATCTTAGTCCTGTATTTACTCTTTGCCTGTTAAATGGTTAGTCTGGAGGGCATAACGGGATTTCTTACAAGCGTCCTGGTTAGAGTTCGCTCTTTGAAAGCCGCAGCTCTAGCCGATGTTGCCTGTAATCCATGACTTCTGGTTGGGTTATGTTAGTACGGTCACTGTGGGGACAACGTCATCTATGCACTTATTGATAAAGCCTGTGACTGATGTGGACACCTCAATGCCATCGGATGAGTCCCGGAACATATTCCAGTCTGTGCTAGCAAAACAGTCCTGTAGCTTAGCATCTGCGTCATCTGACCACTTTAGTAATTGAGTGAGTCACTGGTACTTCCTGCTTTAGTGTTTGCTTGTAAGCATGAATCAGGAGGATAGAATTATGGTCAGATTTGACAAATCGAGGGCGATGGAGAGCTTTGTACGTGTCTCTGCATGTGGAGTAAAGGTGGTCTAGAGTTTTTTTCCCTCTCATTGCACGTGACATACTAGTAGAAATTTGGTAAGACGGATTTAAGTTTGCCTGCATTAAAGTCCCTGGCTACTAGGAGCCCAGCCTCTGGATAAGCATTGTCTTGTTTGCTTATGGCTTTATACAGCTCGTTGAGTGCGGTCTTAGTGCCAGTATCGGTTTGTGGCGGTAAATAGACAGCTACAAGAAAATATAGATTAAAACACTCTTGGTAAATAGAGTGGTCTACAGCTTATCATGAGATACTCTACCTCAGGCGAGCAAAACCTCGTGAGTTCCTTAACATTCGAATATGCGACCCACTGTTGAGAAACACACAGACTGTCACCCCCTCTCTTAACGGAGGCAGCTGTTCGGTCTTGCCGATGCACGGAAAACCCAACCAATTGTATATTATCCATGTCGTTGTTCAGCCACGACTTGGTAAAACATAAGACATTGCAATTTTTAATGTCCCGTTGGTAGGATATTCTTGAACGGAGCTCATCCAGTTTATTCTCCAATGATTGCACGTTGGCCAATAGGACAGATAGTAGAGGCGGGTTACCCACCCGCTGACAAATTCTCACAAGGCACCCAGACCTGCGTCCCCAGTATTGTCGACTTTTCTTCATGCGAATGACAGGGATTTGGGCCGTGTTTTGACAAAGCAGTAGATCCTTCGCGTCCGACTCAAAGAAAAAAAATCTTTGTCCAGTTCGAGGTGAGTAATCGCTCTTCTGATATCCGGAAGCTCTTTTCGGTCATAAGAGACGGTGGCAGAAACATTACGTACAAAATAAGTTACAAACAACGCAAAAAAACACACGAGATAGCACAATTGGTTAGGAGCACGTAAAACGGCAGCCATCTCCTATGGCGCCATTCTTCAATTGGGAGTTACTGCTTCCTACAAGAGCACAAAACGTGCAGGACACATTTTAAGCTGTCTTTGAAAAGCTTATGTCTTAATTAAAAGGGGCAGTGTTGTATTTTGAGACAGGCTTGAATATGCAAATAAGCCAATAGTCAGAGGGGTAGCCTACATTGTCTAATTCTCTGTATGGTAATAATAATAATACATTTTATTTTGTAAAGTGGTTTCTTGCATAATACAACACAATACAATTTACACTCACCTATTTGGCCCACGGTGTCACAGACCAAGTAAAAAAAACATGAATTTATGTCAAGCCCAATGCTTTTTTGTTGTTGTTGATCTCATGCAATGTAGGCCTGCATTGAACACCACATTGAGGCTACTGTAGACCTTCACTGAACACCTCATTGAGGCTACTGTAGGCTAAATCATAGAAATCAAAAGCTATTTCCATGTGAAAATGTTATTGGACATTTTTATTAAAAAAAATATTTTAAAAATCACCTTTATTTAACCAGGTAGGCCAGTTGAGAACAAGTTCTCATTTACAACTGCGACCTGGATTTGCTCCATTGGTTTTGTTGGTAAACCTACATTATGCTCAAATAGCCACAATAGCCCATTGACTACTGTAAGGCCACAGCCTCAGTGTTCACTGCAAACGTGCGCCGGAAAGTGCACGGCCTCAAATTTGCTCAGTGACGCAAAAAATGAGGGAACATTGATCATCTGATGATATTTTGCTATTTTACACCGAGGCTTGGTGATTATCGAGGGGGTGATTGTTGGAACAATTGTTCTAATAGGCCTACTTTGAGGTAATATTAAGCTATCATTCGAAATGGCTGTTAGAAAAAACAAACTTTATTAACTTACTATGTGAGGTGAAGAAAAAAAACTGAGATGCTCAGCTTATTTAGCGGTGGACGTGGTGAGTTAAGACAATCAGGAATCAAACATCCCCAAATGGGAACGGGACTACATTTATGCTCAGCAAGCCAGGTAGGCTACTTCTAGGTGTGCTCAGGCATGTGCTCTCTCCTTCAACATGAACAAGACAGAGAAACCAGACCCATGATCATTGCTCACATGGAGCACGACAAACAAAAGACAATGAAAAACTGTCGAGTCATAAATTGTGGTTACGAAATAAACCAAAACTTGTTTCTCACAAGTGTAGCAGGTTGTGAACTCTACAAACAATGTTTCCACTCCGAGAATGGTAAATAACTGTAGTGCTAATTAGTGTAGGGCTAATTAGTAATACAACGTAATAACACAAATTTAAAAAAGGGGTGAAGGTGATGCGTCTCTAATTTGTCCGTTTTCTGGTTTCAAAGGAAAATGTGCTTTTTTGGTAAATTGTGAGCTCTCCAATCTGTTTTATTTGATTGTCACTGTTTTAGGATATCAGCCATGTGAACCCATTTGGTAGCTTATCATAATGGGATGCGTCACCAATTGAGCCATAGGCCTATGATGGCATTACTGGCCTAATGGGCATGTACACGGTCATTATACATCTGAAGCAGAGAATAGCTAAACTCATACCATTTTCATATTGTTGAGCTAGCTATATGTTCAATTTAAAATGAAACCAGTAGATTATGTTTGAGGCTAAGCATAAGCCAGATTTTCTACATGATACTTCTGACATTCAAATCCATCCCTTGTATTGTAGGTATTGTACAAATAAGGCACTGACAATTTGTAAGCTAATTTAAAATAATCCAAAAGGAAAATAATGGTGCGTGGGAATGTTCTAATTCTACCTTGTTAATTTGCTGAGAATGACTTAAGAAAACAGACAAAATCAGAAGGTCAACGGCATGGATGAGGACTGCAGAGATTGTTGGTGATGGTGGGTGAAGAGAGATGTAAGTCAAAGTTACAATTTCTGTGACGCAAAGTACCCATTCATGTGCATGTTACATGTAGGCCTATGTATTTACAGGAAGTGAGCTATAATTATCAATTTCATAACACAGGTATAATAAGAGCCATAAGCTATAATATACTTAACAAAAATAGAAAACGCAACATGTAACAATTTCAACGATTTTACTGAGTTAACGTTAACATCAGGAAATAAGTCAATTGAAATAAATTCATTAGGCCCTAATATATGGATATCACATGACTGGGCAGGGGCACAGCCATGGGTGGGCCTGGGAGAGCATAGGGCCCACCCAATCATAACGAGTTTATCCCAACAAAAGCACTTTTCTAAAGACATACTCTTCAGCTTCATCAAAAGGTAGAGAAATTAACATTAAATTCTCTGGCAACAGCTCTGGTGGACATTCCTGCAGTCAGCATGCCAATTGCATGCACGCCAACTGCACGCTCCCTCAAAACTTGAGGCATCTGTGGCATTGTGTAACAAACTGTACATTTTAGAGTGGCTCGCCTGGTTCACCAACTACAGTTGAAGTCGGAAGTTTACATACACTTAGGTTGGAGTCATTAAAACTCGTTTTTCAACCACTCCACAAATTTCTTGTTAACAAACTATAGTTTTGGCAAGTCGGTTAGGACATCTACTTTGTTCATGACACAAGTACTTTTACCAACAATTGTTTACAGACAGATTATTGAACTTAGAATTAACTGAATGGTGCCAAAATAACAACCTCTCCCTCAACGTAACCAAGACTAATTAGATGATTGTGGACTACAGGAAAAGGAGGACTGAGCACTCCCCCGTTCTCATCGACGGGGCTGTAGTGGAGCAGGTTGAGAGCTTCAAGTTCCTTGGTGTCCACATCACCAACAAACTAGAATGGTCCAAACTAGAGGTCGACTGATTAATCGGAATGGCCGATTAATTAGGGCCAATTTCAAGTTTTCATAACAATCGGTAATCCACATTTTTGGACGCCGATTATGGCCAATTACATTGCACTCCGCGAGGAGACTGCGTGGCAGGCAGACTACCTGTTACGCGAGTGCAGCAAGGAGCCAAGGTAAGTTGCTAGCTAGCATTAAACTTATCTTATAAAAAACAATCAATCTTAACATAATCACTAGTTAAACTAGTAATATCATCAACCATGTGTAGTTATCTAGCCTGTCCTGCGTTGCATATAATCAATGCGGTGCCTGTTAATTTATCATCGAATCACAGCCTACTTCGCCAAACGGGTGATGATTTAACAAGCGCATTCGCGAAAAAAGCCCTGTCATCGCACCAATGTGTACCTAAACATAAACATCAATGCCTTTCTTAAAATCAACACGCAAGTATATAGTTTTAAACCTACATATTTAGTTAATATTGCCCGCTAACATGAATTTCTTTTAACTAGGGAAAATTGTGTCACTTCTCTTGCGTTCTGTGCAAGCAGAATCAGGGTATATGCAGCAGTTTGGGCTGCCTGGCTCGTTGCGAACTGTGTGAAGACCATTTCTTCCTAACAAAGACTGTAATCAATTTGCCAGAATTGTACACAATTATGACATAACATTGAAGGTTGTGCAATGTAACAGCAATATTTAGACTTAGGGATACCACCCGTTCAATAAAATACGGAACGGTTCCGTATTTCACTGAAAGAATAAACGTTTTGTTTTTGAAATTATAGTTTCTGGATTTGACCATATTAATGACTTAAGTGTCGTATTTCTGTGTTTGTTATTATAATTCAGTCTATGATTTTATATTTGACTGAGCAGTGGTAGGCAGCAGCAGGCTCGTAAGTATTCATGCCTTTAAACAGCTTGGAAAATTCTCTGCTGCCAATGACTGGAACGAATTGCAGAAAAATCACTTTAGCCGGAGACCCATATCTCCCTCACCAACTTTAAGTATCAGCTGTCAGAGCAGCTCACAGATCACTGCACCTGCACCCATCTGTAAATAGCCCATCCAACTACCTCATCACCATATTGATATTTATTTTTTTGCTCCTTTGCACCCCGGTATCTCTACTTGCACATTCATCTTCTGCACATCTATCACTCCAGTGTTTAATTGCTCAATTGTAAATATTTCACCACTATGGCCTATTCATTGCCTTACCTCCCTAATCTTACTACATTTACGCACAGTGTATATAGATTTTTCTATTGTATTATTGACTGTACGTTTGTTTATCCCAGGCGTAACTGTGTTTGTGTCGCACTGCTTTGCTTTATCTTAGCCAGGTCGCAGTTGTAAATGAGAACTTGTTCTCAACTGGCCTACCTGGTTAAATAAAATATAAATAAAATTGTCCCGAGCACAAGGTGCACCTGTGTAATGATCATGCTGTTTAATCAGCTTCTTGATTTGACACACCTGTCAAATGGATGGATTATCTTGGCAAAGGAGAAATGCTCATTTACAGGGACGTAAACAAATTTGTGCACCACATTTTAGAGAAATAAGCTTTTTGTGCATATGGAAGGTTCCTGGGATCTTTTATTTCAGCTCATTAAACATGGGACTTTACATGTTGCGTTCATATTTTTGTTCAGTATATGAGAATCATAATGTTAAGATACCCTAATCCACCAGGTAGCATTATACATGGAAAATTAATGCTTTGTGTATCATTTACAAATGTGCGGTTTACTTGTGATTTCTATTCTTTGGTGGGCAAATTTAATTGTCAATACATTCATAAATGGTGGCTTTGATCACAATTTTGAGGTTTAGGTCGATCAATGTTCAAGCTAGCTAGCAGCACAAGCAAACATTGTTGTTATTGCTCAGCGATTAGTGCTTTGAGGTCAGTTTGGTTTCGGTTCGGTTATTTATTTATTTAGGTTGAATGCTGTAACACAGAATAAAACAACTAATACAAACGTCACATTATGGTAGTGACTGCCCATTACTGCTTATCAACCATCATTTATTCACATGCACATGACTTCAATAAAATATTTCAGTTGTGTATATTATATTAGTTTTATTTGATGACTATTACTTAATTCCAAGTCATCATCCCATCTCAGAGCTACTACCTATGTTGTCTGGGAAAAAACTATTTTAATAGTTCTAGCCTACCTGGTTAAGTAAATAAAGCAACCTTTTATGACCGCTGAATACCAACTATCAATCACTTTGAGCAGGTATTTTCAGGTAGAGATACCTTGTGAAGTAACAGCTGCTCTCTACATCCCCTCACAATCACGCATTATTTTGTCTCTTCCATAGCAGGCCTAAAAGAAACACTGACCAGACAAGTAGATGCGCAATGGATTATGGTCATTGTAGGAAATTATGCACTTAAACTATATAGAATATTGGCCTGTTGGAAACTTCAACTCCCTACTACAGTGCAGTTTGGCTGGATCTGATTTCTCAAGAGAAACTGTGCAATTTGCACATTGAAATCACAGAAAAACATTTAAGAAATGGAATTCAAATAATTGAACCAACATTGGTCAATTAGTTATTTAAAAAACTAAAAATAACCTGAATTTAAGGGTAAACACTCAGCACAAATTGTTGTGCAAATCTCTCTTCACTCACAATCCTCCTCCATGCCACTTACCTTCTGATTTTGTCTCTGTATTCTATCTAACAAAGTGACATAACATAGAATTGAAAAACCAGACACTGCGATGATTGACCGTCCTCCATCTTTTTTAGTTTTGCTTGCCCAGAACAAATGACAGGCGGAACGGTTTCATGAACTGAAGATTTTCAAGCAAACATTTGCTCCTCAGCTGATTGGTTAACGGCAGCGGTGGCAGCGTGCAATTTGCATAAAGTAGAGCAGCGCTTAAGGCCTTCATCACACCGACAGTGATTTTGTTTATTTAACTTTTGTTTATTATCTACTTCACTTGCTTTTGCAATGTGAACATATGTTTCCCATGCCAATAAAACCATTGAATTGATAGCGCAAAATGGTCACGCAGCATCATCTAGATGTGTGTACAATAAAAGTTCAACATTCACCTTCTGCTACCTTTTATGTCAAGCAGTTTCTATGAACGCTCTGCAACGCTGCAAGGCAAACGCAGCGTTCCATTGGAAATGAATGCATTTACTGTGTACCAAAATACATTACCTGTCGGTGTGATTGAGGCGTAACTTTTTATAACGCTTGGCTTGTAGGGTTCTCGCCGCACACCTTCCCACAACCCCCAGCACCGCGTGCCCCCAAAATGAATACGGGAGGAACTTCGTCTGACGAATTCGGAAGTGGTGAAAACTCTATGTAAGCCGGATTCATATCCAAAACCCAACCTTCCCATACATAGATAAGATTACGCTTTCCCTTCCTTGAGCCCACCCCTCTCTTTGTTCATGTTTAGGCTGTTTTGTGACTTTTGGTCCTTAAAGCGCTATATAACGAATTCCCATGTACTATTACATGCCGGTAAATCTACACAGAAGCAGCTAGTTCGCTAGTAATTCAAGGCAATAAATTAGCTAGTCTAGCTCACCCAGTTAGTTGTTCAACCGGACCGATTATAAGATAACTAATGGCATGTTACTTGTTAGCTACAAGCTAACGTTAGCTAGTCTCCCTAACTTGGCTTGACTGAGCGTCAACGCTGTGGGACGGCTATGCTAGCTAACGTTACTTCACGTGGAGAAGAAGCCGTCCGCCACTCATCTAGCCGGTGGCATTTTAAAGTGTACGAGATCCACACACCCTCTCCATTCATTTACAGTCTCTTACCCGTGATATATTCGAACACTTCGGTGTCAATTTCGGGAAACTCGCTCTTCAGAATATCCACGTATGTCGCCATGATACACCGGCTCATCCACAAGAACAGCGCATGTGCCCACAACATGCGACAAGGTATGTCCTCAAACTATGCATTATGGGTATTGTAGTATTTTCTATGCGATATTTTGCTCCCATTTTTACCTCTCTTATGCATTCACATTACATTCCCCCAAATAAGAGTTGTTGTTTTGGGTTGTTATTGCATCCCACGATTAAATCAGGGAAGGGACTGTGGGATCATTATTTATTTTAAATTATGTAATATGCCAGGGAGATATGTATACTGTAGCTAAGAAAGTAATACTAAGTGTATGTTGTGCAGTAAGCTGTTAAGTAGCCCATGTGCCTCACCTTAATCATTTGGTCCCTTTCCCCCTCATAACTTAGCCTACTGTTCTGACTTGGTGTTGCCTATAGCCTGTTTTAGAGAAATGTCATCATCAAATATTGTAAGAGCTTTCATTGTCTGCTTATATAACTCTTTATTTAATATATGTTTCTGACTTCTGAATCGAAATTACGGATTGCCTCTTGTCTGCTCATCTTTCCCTTATGCCATAGTTTGTACATCTCAATTGTCAGTAGAAATCACATTTATTTAAGCTAGTCAGCTATATCAGCTATGTTTTTTTTTTTAAGGCAGTAAATGCGGCTGAATGAACTGTTTCCCTGCCAGACAAGGCTCTGCTGATAGACCGGTGTAGCGGTGATAAGGAATCACTCCATGGTGCTGAAAAGAAAGCCCTGCTGTTGGGACAGAGCTGCTATGACAGATGGTGCTTAAAGTTAGTGAGGGAGATATGAGTCTCCAGCTTCAGTGATTTTTGCAGTTCATTCCAGTCATTGGCAGCAGAGAACTGGAAGGAAAGGTGGCCAAAGGGGGAATTGGCTTTGGGGGTGACCAGGGAAATATACCTGCTGGAGCGCGTGCTATGGGTGGGTGCTGCCATGGTGACCAGTGAGCTGAGATAAGGCGGGGCTTTACCTAGCAAAGACTTATAGATGACCTGGAGCCAGTTTGTTTGGCGCCGAATATGAAACTAGGCCCAGCCAACGAGAGCGTACAGGTCGCAGTGGTGGGTAGTATATGGGGCTTTGGTGACAAAACGGATGGCACTGTGATAGACTGCATCCAATTTATTGAGTAGGGTATTGGAGGCTATTTTGTAAATGACATCGCCGAAGTCGAGGATCGGTAGGATGGTCAGTTTTACAAGGGTATGTTTGGCAGCATGAGTGAAGGATGCTTCGTTGCGAAATAGGAAGCCAATTCTAGATTTAACTTTGGATTGGAGATGTTTGATGTGAGTCTGGAAGGAGAGTTTACAGTCTAACCAGACACCTAGGTATTTGTAGTTGTCCACATATTCTAAGTCAGAACCATCCAGAGTAGTGATGTTGGACGGGCGGGTAGGTGCAGGCAGCGATCGATTGAAGAGCATGCATTTAGTTTTACTTGTATTTAAGAGCAATTGGAGACCACGGAAGGAGAGTTGTATGGCATTGAAGCTCGTCTGGAGGATAGTTAACACAGTGTCCAAAGAAGGGCCAGAAGTATACAGAATGGTGTTGTCTGCGTAGAGGTGGATCAGAGAATCACCAGCTGCAAGAGCGACATCATTGATATATACAGAGAAAAGAGTCGGTCCAAGATTTGAACCCTGTGGCACCCACATAGAGACTGCCAGAGGTCCGGACAACATGCCCTCCGATTTGACACACTGAACTCTGTCTGAGAAGTAGTTATAGCCGTACCCTTATCCTACTCCTCTGTTCCTCTGGTGATGTAGAGGTTAATCCAGGCCCTGCAGTGCCTAGCTCCACTCCAATTCCCCAGGCGCTCTCATTTGTTGACTTCTGTAACCATAAAAGCCTTGGTTTCATGCATGTTAACATTAGAAGCCTACTCATTAAGTTTGTTTTATTCACTGCTTTAGCACACTCTACCAACCTGGATGTCCTAGTCGTGTCTGAAACCTGGCTTAGGAAGACAACTACCTCTCCCCCTCCCCCTTGCTCCTATGCACCCCATTATTTCTATCTCTACTTTGCACATTCTTCCACTGCAAATCTACCATTTTACTTGCTATATTGTTTTTACCTCGCCACCATGGCCTTTTTTGCCTTTACCTCCCTTCTCACCTCATTTGCTCACATTGTATATAGACTTATTTTTCTACTGTATTATTGACTGTATGTTTGTTTTACTCCATGTGTAACTATGTTGTTGTATGTGTTGAACTGCTTTGCTTTATCTTGGCCAGGTCGCAATTGTAAATGAGAACTTGTTCTCAACTTGCCTACCTGGTTAAATAAAGGTGAAATAAAATAAACATAAATAAATAAGAACTGGTCGTCTAGTACATTCGGAACAGAGAGTAAAAGGAGGAGGTTTCTGGGCACGGTAGAATAGATTCAAGGCATAATGTACAGACAAAGGTGTTTGGTAGGATGTGAATACAGTGGAAGTAAACCTATGCATTGAGTGACGATGAGAGAGATATTGTCTCTAGAAACATCATTTAAATGACAAGAGACTGACATGTGGGGAATCGTAGTGACTTGTTTCAGCCAGTTTCATCTTGTTATTGATACCATGTCTTGTTTTGAGGTGTTTTGAATGATATCATGTCAATACTAATATTTCGCAAATTCGCTAGCTTGCTGATCAACAACTGTAACGATGTATCTGAGAGACAAGTGCTCATTGTGTAAATGTATTTATGTTTTCAATAAACACTGGAGACTAAATATAGTTTACATGTTGTCAACCCCGCCTGTTTTGCCCATAGTTGCTTAGGAGTCAGTTTTGTTCTTATTCTTATTCTTCTGTGGATTTTTTATGGCGGTTGGCAACCAACTTTAAGGTGCATTACCGTCACCAACTGGACTGGAGTGTGAACCATGGACGGAAGGTCTAAATCCTACCCAATATTCTCGTCTCCCTAAGGAAACAAAATACATAATTAAATACTTCCCCTGAAGATTTCCCCAGCAGTTCACTTAATCTTGGCTCTTCAGCCCCATTACTCCTCAAATCTAATAACAATCACTCCCTTTCCCTCCCATATTTCTGGCACGGAAATAGAACGTCTCAATCTCCTCCTGACAATGGACACACCTCCCAGTCTGATGTTTCCTGACCATTTTCAATGTATTATTGAGCCTTGTGTGTCCGTCTCAGCCTTGTGATGACACTTTCCTCCCTTCTCATTACACTTTCCTCCCTTCTCTCTCGGCCTGATGACCTCCCTGCTCCCACCTTTTCCTGAATCTTATACAGCTCTCTTCCCTTTCCCTCCCTTTTCCACAACAACTCTTGACATTTGTTTTTAACCCCCTGTTTTTATCAAACCCTTGGCGTCTGCTATACTGATTGACCATTCCATTTCAACATTAGGATGTTTAAGAGCCTGCTTGGCGATAACATCTGTCACGATCGTCTTGCTGAGAGAGAGTGGACCAAGGCGCAGCGTGTGCAAAATACATTCTCTTTTATTTTAGAGAAAGGGAAAAAACACGCAACGAACACTTTAACAAACTGAAACAAAACAACAAACGATCGTGAAGCTATAGACGTACAACATAGACAATTACCCACATTAACCTAGTGCCTATGGCTGTCTTAAATATGGCTCCCAATCAGAGACAATTAATGACATCTGTCTCTGATTGAGAACCATTCAGGCAACCATAGACACAGCTAGACACCTACACTAAACACAAACCCATCTACTCTACTTAACCCCCTAAACCATACAACCACCCTAGACAATACAAAAGAACATACCTTCCCCATGTCACACGCTGACCTAACTAAAATAATAAAGGAAACAAAGAATACTAAGGCCAGGGCGTGACAACATCCACCTCCCCATTCCCCTCAACTCCCACATGAGCTGGTACCATCTGTCTCACCCTATATACTGTAAGCACTGCAAAACCTCCTACAATACATCATGTCTGCTCCAAGACACACATTCATTTAAACTCTTCAGTGGTACAAAGGAGTCAGACCCTGTCTGGCCTCACCTTCTCCACCCACTCTGCAGCCAAGAGTATGGCCATCAACTCTATTGTGTAAACAGATAAATTATCCGTTGCTCTTTTTGTCACTGCCACTTTAAACTGAGGATGCATCGGTTTTGTTCCTAAACAACCAACCTGTAAATAGAGATCCATGTCTATAGAGATCAGGCATTCACAAAATTACACTGATTGGCCAGATGGTGTCTCTATAACAAGAGAAAATGCTAAATTTGACAGGTCAAGGCCCTAACTCCGTTTGACCTAAAGTCATGAAATTCAGTACATACATCCCTCTCCTCACAAAGAACACATTTACCTCAGGCCAGGTCCATCCAATCCATGATGGATTTTCTGCCATTTTGAATTTTGTGAAAACACTTCAAACACTACCAAAGAAAACTATTCTATCTGTGACGCTACTCTTCTGGCACCGAATGACTGATCTGCACGAAACTAAATACAGTGCCTTCAGAAAGTATTCACACCCCTTGAAGTTTTGTTGTTTTACAGGCTGATTTTAAAATTGATTAACTTTTTTTGTCACTGGCGTACCCTATAATGTCAAAGTGGAATTATGTTATTCAAAATGTTTACAAATTAATAAAAAATGAAAAGCTGAAATGTTTTGAGTCAGTAATATTCAACCTGTTTTTTATGGCAAGCTTAAATACATTCAGGAGTAGACATTTGCTTAACAAGTAACATAATATGGACTCACTGTGTTCAATAAGTGTTTAACATGATTTTTGAATGACAACCTCTTCTCTGTACCCCACACATATGTAAGGTCCCTCAGTTGAGCAGTGAATTTCAAACACAGATTCAACCACCAAGACCAGGGAGGTTTTCCAATGCCTTGCAAAGAAGGGCACATATTGGTAGATGGGTAAAAATAAAACAAGCAGACATTGATATCCTTTTGAACATGGTGAAGTTGTTAATTACACTGTGGATGGTGTAGCCTAGCCGTTAAAAGCATTGGGTCAGTAACGAAAAGGTCGCTGGTTTGAATTCCCTACCCGGCAAGGTGGAAAAATCTGGTGTTCTGCTCTTGAGCAAGGCAGTTAAGCCCCAACAACAACTGCTCCACGGGTGCCAATAACGTGGATGTTTCGGCAGAAGACGCATTTCGGTTGAATGCATTCAGTTGTGCAACTGACTAGGTATACCCATTCCCTTCCGTTTCCCAATAAACCCAGTCACTACAAACATACAGGCGTCCTTCCTAACTCAGTTGACGGAGAGGAAGGAAACCGCTCAGGGATTTCACCATGAGGTCACTGGTGACTTTAAAACAGGCTGTGATAGGAGAAAACTGAGGATGGATCAACAACATTGTTTGTTACTCCACAATACTAACCTAATTGGACAGTGAAAAGGAAGCTCGTACAGAATAAAAATATTCCAAAACCTGCATCATATTTGCAACAAGGCACTAAAGTAATACTGCAAAAAATGTGGCAAAGCAATTCACTTTTTCCCCCCCGAATACAACGTGTTATGTTTGGAGCAAATTCAATACAACACATGACTTTGTACCACTCTCCATATGTTCAAGCATAGTGGTGGCTGCATCATGTTATGGGTATGCTTGTAATCATTAAGGACTGGGGAGTTTATCAGGATAAAAATGAAACGGAATGGAGCTAAGCACAGGCAAAATCCTAGCGGAAAATCTTTGTCTGCGTTCCACCAGACACTGGGAGGAATTCACCTTTCAGCAGGACAATAACCTAAAACACAAGGCCTAATCTAATAAATAATCCACTGGAGTTGCTTACCAAGAAGAATGATCCTGAGTGACAGAGTTACAATTTTGACAGAATTTTTACTGGAAAATCTATGGCAACTCTGGAAAATGGTTGTCCAGCAATTATCAACAGCACATTTGACAGAACTTGAAGAATTTAAGAAGAATAATGGGCAAATATTGCACAATCCAGGTGTGGAAACTCACAGCTGTAATCGCAACTAAAGGTGCTTTTACAAAGTATTGACTCAGGGGTGTGAATACTTATGTAAATTAGATATTTCTGTATTTCTTTTTCAATACATTTCGAAAAATGTCTAAACATGTTTTCACTTTTTTATTATGGGGTATTGTATGTTGTTGGGTGAGGAAAAACATCTATTTAATCAATTTTGAATTCAGGCTGTAACACACAGAAATGTGGAATAAGTCAAGACGTATGAATTAATACTTTCTGAAGGCACTGTATCAAATCAAATGTATTTATATAGCCCTTCTTACATCAGCTGATATCTCAAAGTGCTCCACAGAGGACTGTATGTTGCATCTATGGACAAAGATCTCTGAACACAATAATTTCCAGACTTGTACCTAAAACAACTGACCAGTACAAATTCATATGGGCATGGTCTGCCACATAGATACATAACAAAATTTGGTACACGTTACAAACACTCTCAAGACTCAACATACCCAAGAATGGTAAGAGGGCGCTGGAGAAGAAGGCAGATGTTTTACTTGACCCCAACCGATTGTGTTTTTTTGTTTGTTTATTTGCGTTGTTTGTGACTTATTTTTGTACTTATTTTGTACATAATGTTGCGGCTACCGTCTCTTATGACCAAAAATAACTTCTGGACATCAGAACTGTGATTACTCACCACGGACTGGCAGAATCCTTTTTTTCCTTTAACGAGTCAGACGAGGCCAATGCGAACGATATACTGACTAAGCACCTCCCTCTGCAACTGGATCCTGGACTTCCTGACGGGCCGTCCCCAAGTGGTAAGGGTAGGTAACAACACATCCGCCACGCTGATCGTCAACACAGGGGCGCCTCGGGTGCGTGCTCAGTCCCCTCCTGTACTCCCTGTTCACTCATGACTGCACGGCCAGGCACGACTCCAACACCATCATTAAGTTTGCAGATGACACAACAGTGGTAGGCCTGACCACTGGCAACAATGAGACAGCCTATAGGGAGGAGGTCAGAGACCTGGCAGTGTGGTGCCAGGACAACAACCTCTCCCGAAAACGTGATCAAGACAAAGGAGACGATTGTGGACTACATGAAAAAGAGGACCGAGCACGACCTCATTCTCATCGACGGGGCTGCAGTGGATCAGGTTGAGAGCTTCAAGTTCCTTGGTGTCCACATCACCAACAAACTAACATGGTCCAAGCACACCAAGACAGTCGTGAAGAGTGTACGACAACCTATTCCCCATCAGGAGACTGAAAAGATTTGGCATGGGTCCTCAGATCCTCAAAACGTTCTACAGCTGCACCATCGAGGGCATCCTGACTGGTTTCATCACTGCCTGGTATGGCAACTGCTCGGCCTCCGACCGCAAGGCACTACAGAGGGTAGTGCGAACGGCCCAGTACATCACTAGGGCCAAGCTTCCTGCCATCCAGGACCTCTATACCAGGTGGTGTCAGAGGAAGGCCCTAAAATGGTCAAAGACTCCAGCCACCCTAGTCATAGACTGATCTCTCTGCTACAGCACGGCAAGCAGTACCGGAGCGCCAAATCTAGGTCCAAGAGGCTTCTAAACAGCTTCTACCCCCAAGCCATAAGACTCCTGAACACCTAATGAAATGGCTACCCAGACTATTTGCATTGCCACCCCCCCTCCCCCCTCTTTTACACCGCTGATACTGTCTGTTGTTATCTATGCATAGTCACTTTAATAACTCTACCGACATGTACATATTACCTCAACTAACCGGTGCCCCCCGCACATTGACACTGTACTGGTACACCCCTGTATATAATTTCACTATTGTTATTTTACTGCTGCTCTTTAATTACTTGTTACTTTTATATTTCTTATTCTTATCTGTATTTTTTTTTAAACTGCATTGTTGGTTAGGGGCGTGTTCACAGTAAGGTCTACACCTGTTGTATTTGGCACATGTGACTAATACAATTTGATTTGAACATTCATATTGAACCCCACACGGTGGGGGTTATAACCGGCACATGTCTATATCTCTTGATCTGTTTGACTCGGAGTGTTGAAATTTGGCGAACGTGCTCAGGGATGAGTCTAGCTAACCTACACTATCTCAGCCACCACTGGCCTGATATTGATTAAACTTGGGTGAATGATGAGTCTTGTCATAACATTGTTTACAAAATTACACTGATTGGCCCAAGGAGGGCGCTGCATCATTCATGTGGGACATGTTTACTCTTGCCTTCTTTTTTTATTAACTTAGTGAACTTTGTCTTATTTTGGTTATTCTCATCATTTGTTTGAACACTGACTGATACCTATTGAATAAATTCAGTATTGTTGCAATACAATTAATTGTGGTAGGATAGTGGACAGTCCAGTGGAGGATGTTTTTGTATCACTGGCTTCTTCTCGGCACTGACAGTCCACTATCACTCAAATGTTCAGTTGATCACATCTGCTTTAGCAGATGATTCTATGTAATATAATTTGAATAACATAACATTTCTGTCCTCTCAATGGACTGACATCAAGCTATGGTAAGCATTTGAATTTGATGTTTTAGACAGATTATTTTCCCCCGTGATGAAATTGGGGAGGGGACTGTGGATCTGTCCTGGTCCGTTAGTATGTTAGTCACATGCAATATCTCAGACGGCACTGGTGAAAACGTTGGTGAAGTATGCGTCTTGCCATGGAGATCCGGCATTTACAAAATGACCCTGATTGGCACAAGGCTGGAGCTATACTAGTTAACTGATATGTAATACACGCAATATTTCAATTGGCCCAATTTGTTTGTATTATTCTTGAATGTGATTTGATCTTGTTACCTTTTGGATTAAAAAAGTTTAAACCAATCAAGCTGTTTTCATTTAGTGGTCAGGCAGACACACTTGCATTCTTGGGCTATAGTATCATTATAGGCCATGACCTAAGTACTATTGTTGGGGTTCTCAAACGTATACTTTCTGAGGCCCACCAGTTAGTTAGTTTTATATTATGGTTCTTCTGTTTCATCTGCTTTTTCAGGGACCCCTGTAATCAACTCCCTGGGGCTCCTATACCCCCTATTGAGGACCACTAGATGTCGTTTTTAGGCTTTAAAATGCCTAATGACTGTGACAAAGTTCAAAGTAACACAACATGATTTTGAGAGTAAAATCCAAAACAGTCAGGAACGTCACACAAGCAGATGGATGACGTCATTCATATCTCATTGCTTTGAAAGTATGTATGGTTCGGGTGGGGAGATCCTTCTTCTTTATCATCAATGCGCATGACGAATTCCCAAACTAGCCTCTCCCTTCCTCAACTCTTCAGTCTGCCCTCACATTATGCGCATGCGTACTACCATCTAGCGGCTCCAGAATAGGGAGAATCGGTGGGAGTTAGCAAGCTGTGTAATGGCGGCCTCGGTGTTGCTGTCTGCGGAGAACACCGGACTTACTTTTGCGTTCGGCAATTCTGGAACTGTAGGGGCTCCCGGGAATGGAGTAGGGGTACCGGTTCCTGTACCTTGGAATCGGTCACTGGACAGGGCATTAGACGAAGCCTCCGCAACTGGTTGCCTCAACCTCAGCGGCAGGAAACTGAAGGAGTTCCCGAGGAGCGCCGCCAACCACGACCTCACAGACACAACTCGGGCCGGTGAGTGGGGATCCAGGCTCGCGCGGCAGAATAGATGGAAATTGTCTTTAAAATGTTGATAATACAATTGCATGGAACAAACCCGAAAAGACACCTTAACGGTGGGTGGGTAACTAGCCAGCCACGGGCTCGAAAAATAAACTTGTTTTGACTTGGAGTACCAAGTTAGCCTGCTAGCTAACGTCAGTACACTGCCTGGCCAACATTAGCAAGCGAACTAAGATTAGCCAGCTAGCGAGCGTCCAGACGTTTCCAGAGACAGTAGACACGGGTGTGACTGAACGATAATTATGTTTTGTGATGAACGACGTTGTTTTGGCTACTAGCAAACTAACTAGCTAATTTAGTTACAGTTAGCTAATTATTTGCTTTGGGAAGTGAGAAAATTATCGCTCAACTAGCTAACTTATTTAACATGGCGCTATGTGACAACGTTCCTGTTTATTTGTAGCGTTAGCTAGCGTATGAGGTTATAGTTAACAAACATTGCGTTCAAGCTAGTCAGTTATTTGACTCGTGGCTAGTTAACGCTATCTAGCTACGCCCAACTTTCGTCAGTTCATATTTTCATAGGGATGTAGCTAGCTAGTTATAACATTTTACATGTGTCTGCTGCAAATACATTCCCAGACACTCACAACGTTATAATACGTTTCGCGAGAACTGACAGATCGGGACGCTTATTGAATGTGTAAGGATTCGAATCAAGAACCAGTGTTGTCATCATTACCTGTTTTTGCGGTTAACTTGTGGCTCTGAAAATGAGGGAGGGAATACTGTACGGGAAATTATTTTTGTTTGTGATGCGATGCTCATTTTTAGGCATGGTGCGCTGCACCGTCGTCACTGCTTATGTGCGGTGGACAGTCAGTGCAGATGTTGAGGGATTGTGGCTGCCTGGGGGGTTGGGCTTTGACACCATGTGGCACTTTCCTGAACCCTACTCCAGACGGTCACAAACGGCCACTAAACTCACACGTATAGTTTCGATGGCTCATGCCATAACAGTACTTCTGTCGTCTATAGTTTTCCAATTTTTCACCAATTTCACGTTTCTTCTCAGTCTCCTATAGGCATATTGAATGCAGGAATTTACCTCTAATGACTTTTTTTGCCCTGGACCCTCACATTACTCCTAGCGTGGGGTTGACTCATAACCCGAAGTTCCCCCTGCAGTTATATCCGCAGGGCAGGCGGGTTTAGGGTCATTAAACAACATGAAATCTTATTAAAATCTGTTCATATACACCCCGGGAAGAATGACACCTTTAAAAAAACATACACATTCTGACAAACGAACACTAAGATATGGCCATTTTTACATTTTTATAAAATCTTAGAATATTTGGGAATTACATATACTAAGGCATTTGTGAAAATTCTACATAGCATTATAGAGTGGGAATGCAGCTTTGCGTTTTGACAATTTATAGACACTGCAGTAGATAAATGTTTTTATTTGGTTTTATCTCGTACAGGAGCGGAGTCTACGCAGACTGGTGCGCCATAGCCAATCAGAGCTACAGTAGGCCTTCATGCAAACAAGCCATTTTCCACAGACCTGCCATCATTCACTTTGAACTGGACTGTGTGTTTACAGGCAGTAGGGCCTGCCATCATTCACTTTGAACTGGACTGTGTGTATACAGGCAGTAGGGCCTGCCATCATTCACTTTGAACTGGACTGTGTGTTTACAGGCAGTTGCAATAGTGCGGCTTTAGATCATTAGAACGCATTCACCAAAAGCCACAAAATAAACCTGAATGGATTTCTGCTAATACCACCAGAGTCCTTTTCTATTTGGGAACTGTACAGTCCTATTGATCAAACCACCATGAAAAGGCTGGCTTTTCCTACGGTTCTTGTGCTGACGTTGCTTACAAAAGGCTGGCTATGTCTCCCTGAGTTATGCACATCATCAATATCAACAACTAATGCTAGCCAGAGCAAGATGTGCTAAAATCTAATGAAGGACCATTAGATAAACCCTCTCAAACTTTTTCAGCTAGTTGGCCATTAAAATTGCACTGGTGAATTTTGGGGAATTGTATCCTACCTGTCCTTCTGCAGCTGGCCTGCCAATCCATGTTTGTCTCAACCAAGCACCCAAGCTAACTGGCTAAACTTGGCCTGCTTGCTAGCGTTTTCCTGACACAAATGACCATGTTACTCGCACTAGGAGATTTGGTTAGGCTGTTTACATGTTATCTAGAGCATTCGTGACTTACTTTTTTTGCCTACTATATTGATACCGGTCATATTCAGCGGGTGTTATGCGTTCGTAAGTTTGCAAAACACAAGATATGCTAGCTAACTGGATAACAGTCGTTCAAGTTCTTGCTAGCTAACCAAATGACACCTGCAGCATCTCTAGCTGTGTATAGCCACTGAAAAACGATATGAGGGGAAAAAGTCAGTCACTCACCCACTCCTCCAATGACATGACATCCTCCTAGCAGCTAGCTATCTAGCGAGCATTAGGCTCCATGTTTTTAGCTTGCTACATAAATAGATACACTAGCCTATGTACCAGGCCAGCTTTGATTTACAACCTGTTAGCAATATTTTTTGGACTACCCAGAAATGTATTGGTGAATTATATTATTCATGTATTGAACTGCATCCATCTTTTCTGACAATAATGCCTTAGTGTACGTCATGGAATGTTGAGTCAGTTCTAATTTGTGAAGTTGGTTTTGGAGCATAAACTGGGATTTTTATATTTTTGACTGATATTATTTTAGTCTGTTTAATATCTGCAAAGTAGTTAAAATGCTGTCAGTTCCACTTTAAATATTGTGTGGATGAAGGGCAGGTGGGTGGCGGCTGGGTTGAATAGCCTAAAGAGAAAACAATCATGTGCCTTTTACTGAGGAGAGGCTTCTGTCTGGGCACTCTACCATAAAGGCCTGATTGGTGTGGTGCTGCAGAGATGGTTGTCCTTCTGGATGGTTCTCCCATCTCCACAGAGGAACTCTGGAGCTCGGTCAGAGTGACCATCGGGTTCTTGGTCACCTCCCTGACCAAGGCCCTTCTCCCCCTGTTGCTCAGTTTGGCCAGGTGGCCAGCTCTAGGAAGAGTCTTGGTGGTTCCAAGCTTCTTCCATTTAAGAATGATGGAGGCCACTGTTCTTGGGGACCTTCAATGCGGCAGACATTTTTTGGTACCCTTCCCTAGATCTGTGCCTCGACACAATCCGGTCTCCAAGCTTTACGGACAATTCCTTCGACCTCATGGCTTGGTTTTTGCTCTGACATGCACTCTCAACTGTGGAACCTTAAATAGACAGGTGTGTGTCTATCCAAATCATGTCCAGTCAATTGAAATTACCACAGGTGGACTCCAATCAAGTAGAAACATCTCATGGATGATCAATGATAACAGGATGCACCGTAGCTCAATTTTGAGTCTCATAGCAAAGGGTCTGAATACTTATATATAATCCTCAATCTACACACAATACCCCATAGTTAAAGTTAAAATGTTTTTAGAAATGTTTTGCAAATGTATTACAAATAAAAGACAAAAATACCTTATTTACATATCTTTTAATCCGTTTTAGAATGAGGCTAACAAAATGTGGAAAAGGTCAACAACTAACCAAGCCACTGCCTGTTCACCCCACTATCATCTAGAAGGTGAGGTCAGTACAGGTGCATCAAAGCTGGGCCTGAGAGACAGAAGCTGTTTTTCAATCTCAAGGCCATCAGACTGTTAAATAGCCATCACTAGCACATTAGAGGCTGCTGCCTAATATACATGGAACACTTGTCACTTTAATATTGTTTACATATTTTTCATTACTCATCTCATATGTATTTATTGTATTATATCCTGTTCTACTGTATCTTAGTCTATGCCGCTCTGACATTGCTTGCCCAAATATTTATATATTCATAATTCCATTCCTTTACTTTAGATTTGTGTGTGTTGTGAAATTGTTAGATATTACTGCACTGTTAGAGATGATAACTCAAGTGTTTCGCTACATCCGCAATAACATCTGCTAAACACGTGTATGTGACAAATACAATTTGATTTGAAAAAGGTTTAGGGGTATGAAAACTCTCAGAATGCACTGTAGGCCCACCCACTTGGGAGCCAGACCAACAGATACTCCTGTGTACCCCCACTCTTCTCCTCCCCCTTTTGACGAACCCGCAGGTAAAGAAGCCAGATGTGGAGGTCCGGTCGTTTGGATGTACTGCCAAATATGGTACAGAAATGAACATTAAATTATATTGCAACAGCTCTGGTGGACATTCCTGCAGTCAGCATGCCAATTGCGCGCTCCCTCAACTTGAGACGTGTGGCATTGTGTTGTGACAAACTACACTTTTTACAGTGGCCTTTTATTGCCCCCAGCACAAGGTGAACCTGTGTAATGATCATGCTGTTTAATGAGCTTCATGATATACCACACCTGTCAGGTGGATGGATTGTCTTGACAAAGGATAAATAAATGCTCACTAACAGAGATGTAAACACATTTGTGCACAACATTTGAAAGAAATAAAGCTTTTTGTGCATATGGAACATTTCTGGGGTCTTTTATTTCAACTCATGAAAGATGGGACCAGCACTTTACATGTTGTGTTTCATATTTTTGTTCAGTATATATTACAGACAAGTGGACTAACAAAAATCCGGCACCCCTGTTATAATTTTTTTTGCCATTGCTGACTGTAGCCTACAGCGCATTCTCTGTATTAGCCGGTTAGGGTTGTGTGCAGGCTTTAGATTTTTACTTATAGTCAGGCTGTTGCTAATAGGTTATTAGCAATTGCGGACGGGTGCGGGTGACCCGTGAATAACTAACACACACACAGGCTCACACTGAGTGTGTGTTGGGATGTATCTGGGTCAATATCGGTTGTCTGGATGGGCGGAAGTGACCTCTAAGTTAAATTGTTTCTCTTCTGCTCTACTGGGTACCAGTTAGTGGCATGGCCATAGAAGTCAAGAGTGACCAGTGGAGGTGTGCTGTATGTTGTTCAGCCAACCATGTTCATAATAACTTCCCTTTCATAAAACCTGAAGGCTCGTGGTTTGCTCCTTTTTTTCTGATGCCTAGGCCATAGCTCAGCGGGTTAACTAAAATAGTATTTTGGCAGACGACCTGGGTTTAATTAGCAATCGGTAACAACGTCTAGGGGGTGATGAGGGGAGATGGAATCAGGGGCAATAGTAGACAGACTGATGTGAGGTCTGAAAAGTGATGGAATCATGTTAAACGATGAAGAGTAAAGAGATGTTTGGTAGGCAAGGGCCTTTTCTCCCGAGCAGGGACCTATAGAAGAATAACTGATGGCTCTCTTAGTGGAAGTGTGATGCTTGGGAGGAGGAGGATGATGATAGGGCAGGGAGAGGAAGACTGACAGGGCCAGTGTTGTGTTACGATACTTCTTCCTCCTGTTTGTCACATGAAGAGATTGAGTAATCCCATCAATGCTGGGCCAAACAACAGAGCTAACTTGTTTGGCCGGCCTGGCAGCACACACACAGCTGCAAGCTGTTGAGCCCCATACAGCAAAAACCCACACGCACAGCAACACTTTATAGGTAAACAAAACACTGGGGGAATGGGGAATTTACTTAAGACTGATAGTAAATGTTTTGACATAGATCTTCTGTTTATAGTTTGGCTATCCATTTCTGTATGAGTCATTCCACCTCAAAAGGCACAAGGAAGAGGATTTAGACACACACCATCTCAGATTGTTTTAACATTTTCTGGAGTTAGAAACCGATGAGATTAGCATTCCTGAAACATTATTTTGTTGAAATATAATTTGATCTCTGAGAAATGAAGCTAATTGATTGCATCCAAATTGGCAATTTTTAATTTATAGGATTCATGTCTTCAAAAAAGATCATGGACATAACATCCGATTTGTAGCATAACACGATTTTGACCATAATTCTTCCTAATAATGAATTAGACATGAGGATTCGAATAAAACGATCAATAGCCACCTACAGGCCCTCTACACACATCCCACCCCAACAACCAGTATACAATATTAGTTCTGTCTGACAACCTAATGTAATGTATTCCCTGTGAATCTGGTTATGGTTATTTTCCCCTGTTCAGAGAAATTAGACATTGAAGTCACTTCCATTCTTTACCATAAGTAAGTGTGAACGTGCCAAGTTTTGCTCAATAGATGCTGCTGTTCCTACTTCTACCACCATACCCTTTTTATGAATTTAGCTGGTCTCTTGTTTCTTAAATGGATCACATTTTCTTTGTAACTTTGGGTAGAAAACCAATTGCTTTTACCGAAATCCCAACCAATTATTATAATAAAATATTTTTTTAGGTAGTTTTTAATTGTACTATTTTTTTACCCCCTTCGTCTCCCCAATTTTGTCATCCAATTACGATCTTGTCTCATCGCTGCAACTCCCCAACGGGCTCAGGAAAGGCGAAGTTTGAGTCATGCGTCCTCTGAAACATGAGGATGCAAATAGTACCCGCAAAACACCAGTCTCAACGTCAACAGTGAAGAGGCGTCTCCGGGATGCTGGCCTTCTAGCCAGAGTTGCAAAGAAAAAGCCATATCTCAGACTGGCCAATAAAAAGAAAGATTAAGATGGGCAAAAGAACACAGACACTGGACAGAAGAACTCTGCCTAGTAGGCCAGCATCCCCGAGTCGCCTCTTCACTGTTGACATTGAGACTGGTTTTTTGCGGGTACTATTTAATGAAGCTGCCAGAGTAGGACTTGTGAGGTGTCTGTTTCTCAAACTAGACACACTAACTTACTTTTTCTCTTGCTCAGTTGTGCACCAGGGCCTCCCACTCTTTCTATTCTGTTTAGAGCCAGTTTGCGCTGTGAAGGGAGTAGTACACAGCGTTGTACGAGATCTTCAGTTTCTTGGCAATTCCTCACATGGAATAGCCTTCCTTTCTCAGAACAAGAATAGACTGATGAGTTTCAAAATAAAGTTATTTGTTTCTGGCCATTTTTAGCTTGTAAACAAATCGCACCCACAAATGCTGATGCTCCAAATACTCAACTTGTCTAAAGAAGGCCAGTTTTATTGCTTCTTCAATCAGGACAACACTTTTCAGCTGTGCTAACATAATTGCAAAAGGGTTTTCTAATGATCAATTAGCCTTTTAAAATGAAAAAATTGGATTAGCTATCACAACGTGCCATTGGAACACAGGAGTGATGGTTTCTGATAATGGGCCTCTGGACGCCGATGTAGGTATTCCATTAAAAATCAGCAGTTTCCAGGTACGATAGTCATTTACAACATTAACAATGTCTACACTGTATTTCTGATATATTTTATGTTATTTTAATGGACCAAAAATGTGCTTTTCTTTCAAAAACAACGACATTTGTAAGTGACCCCAAACTTTTGAGCTGTAGTGTATAAAAGCAACAGATGCCATTTAATACGAAGGGGCTAGAAGCGTCTTGTACGGTGAGCTACCGAGTGGCTAGGACATGCAAGACCCATACTATTGTGGAGGACTTAGTTTTTCCTGCTCCTGCCAAAAAAACTATACAGACAATGCCTTCATCAAACAACACTGTTTAACGACTCATCAGTGACATGGCAGGAGATGTTTTGAAACAATTACTGCTTCACATACAAGCCAGTGAATTATATGCGTTACAGCTGGATGAGTCAACAGACATGGGGGGCCTGGCACAGCTCTTGGTATATGTCCGTTAGGTTCATGGGGGGTCAATTAAGAAAGACATTCTCTTCTGCAAACCACTGGAAACAGGACAACATGAGAGGATCTTTTTTAAGTACTGGACAGCTTTGTGACATCAAATGGACTTTGGTGGTCGAGATGTGTTGCTATCTGTACTGATGTACTAACGCGCTTGCAAGCAGTTGCTCCCGACGTGACTTGGGTACACTGCAGCATCCACCGAGAGGCTCAAACTGCCAAGGGAATGCCTGACCGCTTGAAAGACATTTTGGACACTACAGTGAAAATGGTTAACTTTGTTAAAGCAAGGCTGCTGAACTCTGGTGTATTTTCTGCATTATGCAATGATATGGGCAGCGACCATGTAACGCTTTTACAACATACAGAAGTGCACTGGTTATCAAGGGGCAAAGTATTGACAGTTGTTTTTGAATTGAGAGACGTGCTGAAAGTTTTCTTTACTGACTGTAATTTTCACTTGTCTGACCGCTTGCATGATGATGACGTTTCTTACACGACTGGCCTATCTGGGTGATGTTTTTCTCTCGCCTGAATGATCTCAATCTAGGATTACAGGGACTCTCCGCTACTATATTCAATGTTCGGGACAAAATTGAGGCTATGATTTAAGAAGTTGGAGCTCTTCTCTGTCTGCATTAACAAGGACAACACACAGGTCTTTCCATCATTGTATGATTTTTTTTTTGTGTGCAAATGAACTCAAGCTTACGGACAATGTCAGATGTTATGTAGGGAAGCACCTGAGTGAGTTGGGTGCGCAATTACTTCATGAAACGGATGACACAAACAACTGGATTTGTTATCCCTTTCATGCCCTACCTCCAGTCCACTTATGGATATCTGAACAAGAGAGCCTCATCGATATTGCAACAAGCGGTTCTGTGAAAATTGATTTTAATAAGAAGCCACTGCCAGATTTCTGGATTGGGCTGCGCTCAGAGTATCCTGCCTTGGCGAATCGCACTGTTATGAAACTGATGCCCTTGGCAACCACGTACCTATGTGAGTGGATTCTTGGCCCTCACTAGCATGAAAACTAAAAAAGCACAACCCAACATTGCAGAGTTATGTGCAACCTTTCCAGCACACCCTTCTCATTAACCTGTGCTGAGTTATTCACCATTTTTGATGAACAAATAAGGTTCTATATGTAAGATGGTTAAATAAAGAGCAAAATTATTGATTATTATATTATTTCTGCCCTGGTCCTATAATAGCTCTTTGTCACTTCCCACGAGCTGAGTTGTGGCGACAACTCACACTTGTTCTTATGTTTAATAAATCTATCGTACAGGGTGTGTGTGTGGCAGGCTTACAATACTGGCAAAAAACAACATTTGACATTGCGCTCACCCTGGTGCTAGAGGGGGTACGCAGCTGGAGGTTGAGTGTTTTGAAGGGGTACGGGTCTATAAAATGTTTGGGAACCCCTGGAACCACCACTACATATTTCCATTAGTAGCCTGCATTTACTGTTAATTCCCATAATTTCTAATCAGCAATGTTTGTTTGGCTATGGTAATTTTTGTTCTTTTGTTGTTATTATTATTAATATTACAGTCGTTTACCATTCTCATTGTTGGAGTTAACGCATTGTTTGCAGAGCTCACAAACCTATATGCTACAGGTTTTGGTTATTTTATTACATTTATGAGTTTTGTCAATTGATTCATTGTCTTTTGTTTGGAGCGCTCTTGTCAATGTTGAGTCAGGACGTGCACCTGATTACGCATATCGAAGTAGGCCTAGGCTACCTGTCCTGCACGCAAATGTAGGCCTATAAATGTTCCCATTTGGGGATGTCTGATTAGTATTTCTGTCACCACCACTAATGAGCTGTGGTGCTTCTCAAAAAAATATTTCACCTCAAACAGCAAGTAAACAAAGTCTGTTTTTACATCCATTGAGAATGACAGTAGTTCCTCAAACTATTTGAAATATATTTCCAGCTCTCCCTTTCGATAACCACTCGGCATGAAGGGGAAAAATGTAGTACTCTGATAAAGTGGAAACAAGTAAATAAGGTATTTTATGAAGTTATCTCTTGCACAAATAGCCTACAGCTGTGACTGTCGCAAGCTCATGAAACTCTGAGGGCCCAGAATATTTTATAAACTGTTGCAAATTTGCTAGCACAAGCTTCAGCTGGACACAGTTGATACAATGTTTCAAGTTTGTTGCAGACATGCCATGAGTAGACAGATTCATAGGATATTTATTTTTAGCAGGAAATTTTCTTCCTGCAGGCTGCCATGTTTTTATTTGTTGGCTTTATGTAGGCAATTTTTTTCATACAGTTGAAGTCGGAAGTTTACATACCCTTAGGTTGGAGTCATTAACTTGTTTTTCAACCACTCCACAAATTTCTTGTTAACAAACTATAGTTTTGGCAAGTCGGTTAGGACATCTACTTTGTGCGTGACACAAGTACTTTTACCAACAATTGTTTACAGACAGATTATTTCACTTATAATTTACTGTATCACATTTCCAGTGGGTAAGAAGTTTACATACACAAAGTTGACTGTGCCTTTCAACAGCTTGGACAATTCTAGAAATGATTTCATGGCTTTAGAAGCTTTTGATAGGCTAATAGACATAATTTGAGTCAATTGGAGGTGTACCTGTGGATGTATTTCAAGGCCTACCTTCAAACTCAGTGCCTCTGCTTGACATCATGGGAAAATCAAAATAAATCAGCCAAGACCTCAGGGGGAAAAAAATGTAAACCTCCACAAGTCTGGTTCATCCTTTGGAGCAATTTCCAAATGCCTGAAGGTACCATGTTAATCTGTACAAACAATAGTACGCAAGTATAAACACCATGGGACCACGTAGCCGTCATACCGCTCAGGAAGGAGACTCGTTCTGTCTCCTAGAGATGAATGTACTTTGGTGCAAAAAGTGCAAATCAATCCCAGAACAGCTGCAAAGGACCTTGTGAAGATGCTGGAGGAAACCGGTACAAACGTATCTATATCCACAGTAAAATGAGTCCTATATCGACATAACCTGAAAGGCCGCTCAGCAAGGAAGAAGCCACTGCTCCAAAATCGCCATAAAAAAGCCAGACTATGGTTTGGAACTGCACATGGGGACAAAGATCGTACTTTTTGGAGAAATGTCCTCTGGTCTGATGAAACAAAAATAGAACTGTCTGGCCGTAATGACCATCGTTATGTTAGGAGGAAAAGGGGGAGGCTTGCAAGCCGAACACCATCCCAACCGTGAAGCACGGGGGTGGCAGCATCATGTTGTGGGGGTGCTTTGCTGCATGAGGGATTGGTGCACTTCACAAAATAGATAGCATCATGAGGCAGGGAAATGATTAGGCTATATTGAAGCAACATCTCAAGACATCAGTCAGGAAGTTAAAGCTTGGTCGCAAATGGGTCTTCCAAATGGACAATGACCCCAAGCGTTCTTCCAAAATTGTGGAAAAATTGCTTAAGGACAACGAAGTCAAGGTATTGGAGTGGCCATCACAAAGCCCTGACCTCAATCCTATAGAAAATGTGTGGGCAGAACTGAAGAAGCGTGTGTGAGCAAGGAGACCAACAAACCTGACTCAGTTGCACCAGCTCTGTCAGGAGGAATGGGACAAAATTCACCCAACTTATTGTGGGAAGCTTGTGGAAGGCTACCTGTAACATTTGACCCAAGTTAAACAATTTCAAGGCAATGCTACCAAATACTAATTTAGTATACGTAAACTTTTGACCCACTGGGAATGTGATGAAAGAAATAAAAGCTGAAAAATCCTTCTCTCTACTATTATTCTGACATTTCACATTCTTAAAATAAAGTGGTGATCCTAACTGACCTAAGACAGGGAATTTTTGCTAGGATTAAATGTCAGGAATTGTGAAACTGAATCTAAATGTATTTGGCTAAGGTGTATGTAAACTTCCGACTTCAACTGTAGTTGCAATGGCAACAGAAGTAACTTTTTAGATTTGTCAATTTTATTTAGATACAATTATATTAACCACATGACAATGATTTTGACATACAAAGACTATTATAAATGAAATGAAACTGTTCCATGAAAATGTACATATGAAAATCATAACTGGCATGCAGATCGTTTGAAATGGTAAAATAAATTGGTTCTCCAAAATGGAAAAGGTTGCAGACCTTTGGTGTAGCCTATTCCCGGCAACTTCTGGAGCGTGAAGGCCAGCAGTAGCGGGAGGAGGCTCGGGCACAGGTTTTTCTTCTTCTGGTTAGGCTAGATTGATCTCTGGCTCCCTCTTGAGACATTTGTGTTAATTCTTTAATCAAACAGTGTGCTTAAAACATCAGACAAGCTCTGTACATATACACTGAACAAAAATATAAACACATGTAAAGTGCTGGTCCCATGTTTCATGAGTTGAAATAAAAGATCCCAGAAATGTTCCATATGTACCACAAGCTTATTTCTTTCCATTTTTGTCCTAAAATTTGTTTACATCGCTGTTAATGAGCATTTCTCCTTGGCCAATATAATCCATCCACCTGGCAGGTGTGGCTTATCAAGAAGCTGATTAAACAGCATGATCATTACACAGGTGCTGGGAACAAAATCCACTCTAAAATGTGCAGTTTTGTCACAACCCAATGCCACAGATGTCTCATGTTTTTGAGGGAGTGTGCAATTGGCATGCTGACTGCAGGAATGTCCACCAGAGCTGTTTCCAGATCATTTAATGTTCCTTTCTCTATCACAAGCCGCCTCCAACTTCGTTTTAGAGAATTTGGCTGTACGTCCAACCATCCTCACAACCGCTGACCATGTGTAACCATACCAGCCCAGGACCTCCATCTGGCTTCCTCACCTGCGGGGTCATCAGAGGGAGGAAGGTTGTGGTGCGGAGGTATATTTCTGTCTGTAATAAAGCCCTTTTGTGGGTAAGAACTTATTCAAAGTGGCTGGGCTTGGCTCCCCAGTGGGTGGCCCTACTCCCTCACAGGCCCACCCATGGCTGTGCCACTGCCCAGTCATGTGAAATCTATAGATTTGGGCCTAATGAATTAATTTCAATTGACTAATTTCTTTATAAGAACTGTAACTCAGCAAAATCTTTGATTGTTACATTTTCCGTTTTATAGTTTTTTTTCAGTATAGAGAATTGTATTAAAACGCATAGGGTGTGTCCTATAAATGGAAAAATACATGTTTTAAAATGTCGACAAATCAATTGGTCAAAAGAATCGACTCGGTAGACCAAGAATTTTTTTCAGTTTAATATGTACTGTTTTTTTTAAATGAATTTATTTTTTAAACTTGGCTAGTCAGTTAAGAACAAATTCTTATTTACAATGACTGCCTACCCTGACCAAACCCGGACGATGCTGGGCCAATTGTGCGCTGCCCAATGGGACTCCCAATTTACGGCCGGTTGTGATACAGCCTGGAATCGAACCAGAGTCTGTAGTGAAGCCTCTAGCACTGAGATGCAGTGCCTAACATGCTGACCAGATCGGACACATCGTGTCCGCGAGCGTTGCAAAATAAATGTACACATACATGTTATTCAATCATTGCATCCACACTGCTCGCCCACGTCAGCGAGCGTCTGTGTGGCCAGGCGCTAAAATAGAAATTGATTCTATTTGTGATGCCAACACGCTGCAAATCCGGCCTTTCTCATCTCCTCATTGGTTTTTAGGAGCATATACCCACGTGCCATTTCCTCATTGGTTTTTAGGAGCATATACCCACGTGGGTGACGAATTTAGGTCCACACTCCAGTCGGTTGCGGTAATGCACCTGACGTTGTTTGCCAACCACCATATAAAGTCCAAAATAAGAAAAAGAAGCCTGAAGGAAGGAGGAGAGATGACTAGAAACTAATTTGGTTTACCGTTTTATCTGTGGATTAATTGTCGGAGTGGACCTTGTGCGTTTCAGGTAAAATAACAACCCAATGTTTATATCCCAGGACAAATTAGCTAGCAACAGCAAGCTAGCTAAATGACCATAAATGTTTAATGCTTTTTGACCTTTCTTCAAATTAATTTAAATGGTTCAGAGTTTGTTTTGCTATTTCAAGCTGTGTGTCCTGATCGTGTCTGGTGTGGGGGTACAAAATCATCATGCACGCGATGGCCAGCATGTTAGACTGCCGCGCCACTCGGGAGCCCAGAGCTGTATGCAGGGCGATATGGCCTACATATCTCATTTTTTGTTGTTGTTATTATTTATTTTTTCTAACTTATTAGTGATTCACAATATATACCTCCTTTTTAAAATGTTCTCGAAATAAGTTCTTTGCAATAATCACTCACTGGTCTGGCTTTCAAGTCTGTCTATGCCATTTTTTTTACTAAAAATGACCAGAACCATGCGCAATGCAATCCACTAATAATGACCAACTTATTGTAGCAGCCATTATAGAAAATGAACACTGGTCTCATAAACAGTCTCTAAAGCACAAGCCCATGTGCAAGTAAGTAGCCACCTAATCTTTATATTTCAAGTCTTGCCAACTTGTATGCACCGAGTGGACAAAACATTATGAACACCTGCTCTTTCCATGGCATAGACTGACTAGGTGAATCCAGGTGAAAGCTATGATCCCTTATTGATGTCACTTGTTAAATCCACTTCAATCAGTGTAGATGAAGGGGAGGAGACAGGTTAAAGAAGGATTTTTTAAAGCCTTGAGACAATTGAGACATGGATTGTGTATGTGTGCCATTCAGAGGGTAAATGAGCAAGTGCCTATTTACGGGTTATGGTAGTAGGTGCACCGGTTTGTGTCAAGAACTGCAACCCTGACGGATTTTTCACGCTTAACAGTTCCCGTTTGTATTAAGAATGGTCCATCACCCAAAGGACATCCAGCCAACTTGACACAACTGTGGGAAGCATTGGAGTCAACATGGGCCACCGTCCCTGTGGAACGCTTTTGACGCCTTGCAGAGTCCATGCCCTGATGAAATGAGGCGCGCAACTCACTTTTAGGTGGAACAGTTGAACTGTTATGAATACACCCCCCTGTCCATCAACTGTTTGAATAACAGCCTGTTCACTTTGTTTTTAATGTTGAAATCAAGTGGCCTATCTGGATAAAAACTGCTTATTTCTCAAAATGAGAATGATGCCTTATAAATGCATCTTTTTATGCTCATTGCACATGTATAAAACAGACTAGACAGCTTGCACATAAGTCTGTGGCTAAAATGCTGCTAGCGGTATGAGGTATCCCATTGTTGCGCGTGACAAAGAGATCATTAATTTTCCACAGACTGGTTTATTGACTTTCCCAGTTTGGCTTGGGTGGTATACTATACATACATACACACATATGTGTGTGTATATATGTATAGATAGAGCTGTCTGTCTAAAAACCAGGTGTGGCATATCAATAAGCTGATTAAACAGCATGATCATTACACAGGTGCATCTTGTGCTGGGAACAATAAACTGGCACTCTAAAATGTGCAGTTTTGTCACATAACACAGATGTCTCAAATTTTGAGGGAGCGTGCAATTGGCGTGCTGACTGCAGGAATGTCTACCAGAGCTGTTGCCAGAGAATGTCATGTTAATTTCTCTGCCATAAGCTGCCTCCAATGTCGTTTTAGAGATTTTGCTTGTACGTCCAACCGGCCTCCACCGCAGGCCACATGTATGGCATCGTGTGGGCGAGTGGTTTACTGATGTTAACGCTGTGAACAGAGTGCCCATGGTGGGGTTATGGTATGGCCAGGCATAAGCTATGGACAACACAATTGCATTTTATCTATGGCAATTGAATGCACACCGATACCGTGAGGAGATCCTGAGGCCCTTTGTCGTGCCATTCATCCGCCTTCATTACCTCATATTTCAGCATGGCCCCATGTTGCAAGCATTTGTACAACATTTCTGAAAGCTGAAAATGTTTCAGTTATTTTTTGCCAGTGCGTTGAAGTAATGCATTTATTTAAATTGACAGATTTCCTTTTATATGAACTGTAATTCAGTAAAATCGTTAAAATATTTGCCTGTTGCGTTTATTTTTGTTCAGTAAAGAAGCATACAATGCATTCGGAAAGTATTCAGCCCCTTTTTCCACATTTTGTTACTTTACGGCCTTATTCTAAAATGTATTAACCCTTGTGTAGTCTTAAATTTCTGTATACTACCGTTGTCCTAAGGGTAAAAAAATGACCCGTCTTCACTAAACCCCTAAAATAAAGCAGCTTAATTGAATTTTAAACCCCAAATCTATTTTGCATAAAGAAACAACCTGTAATTCATCACAAACTTTGTGAATATTTTGGTTTTCCCTCTTCACAATGCAGAAAGACTGCATTTAATCAGTGGACACCACTTGTTTTTATTACAACATACCTGTCATTATAGTTCTTTTTACTAAAGTAGAGGATTATTTTTGCAAAAGGTACTGCATAGGTGTAAACCATTTTTTTTTAAGCAAGCGATAGCACTTGTATACCCATAGAAAGTAGTTTTGAATGCATTTTATTGAAGTGAAACAATAATAATAATCTTGGACTTTTTTTGGCAAATAGTGATATTCTTATACTGTACAATGAGGAATTCAACTACAAAATACTAGTCTACTAACTGACTAATACAATTTGATTTGGTTTTGTACATAATGTTGCTGCTACCATAGCTTATGACCAAAGAGAGCTTCTGGATATCAGAACAGCGATTATTCACCTCGAACTGGACAGATTAAAAAAAAAAATAATATGAGTCTGATGCGAAGGATATACTGCTTCCCCGAGCCCAGGCCCAAATCCCCGTCATTCTAGTGAAGAAAAATACGTTAATACAGGGGGCGGAGATCAGGGTGGTATTGCTCGCCGGAGGTAGAGTACTTCATGATAAGCTGTAGACCACACTATCTACCAAGAGAGTTTTTATCAATATTTTCATAGCTGTCTATTTACCTCCACAAACCGATGCTGGCAGTAAGACCAAAACTCAACATGCTGAGTAAGGCAAACAAGAAAATGCTCATCCTGAAGCGCCACTCCTAGTGGCTGGGGACTTTTTAGTACGTTCAAACTTAAATATGTTTTATGTAATTTCTTCCAGCATGTCACATGTGCAACCAGAGGGGGAAAAAAATGTAGACCACCTTTACTCCATACACAGAGACGCACTCGTACAAAGCTCTCCCTTGCCCTCCATTTGGCAAATATGACCATAATTCCATTCTCCTGATTCTTGCTTACAAGCAAAAACTAAAGCAGGAAGTACCAGTGACTCGCTCAATATGGAAGTGGTATGATGATGCGGATGCCATGCTACACGACTGTTTTGCTAGCACAGAATGGAATATGTTCTGGGATTCATCCAATGGCATTGAGGAGTATACCACCTCAGTCACCGGCTTCATCAATACAGTGCATTCGGAAAGTATTCAGACCCCTTGACTTTTTCCACATTTTGTTACGTTACAGCCTTAATCTAAAATGTATTAAATTACATTTTTTCCTCATCAATCTCAAGGCTTTAGTCGCTGCCAAAAGTGCTTCAACAAAGCACTCAGTAAAGGGACTTAACCTGGAAATATCACATTTACATAAGTATTTTCTTTAAACATTTGCAAAAATTCCGAACCTGTTTTTGCTTTGTCATTATGGGGTATTGTGTGTAGAATGATTTGTTATTTTTTATACATTTTTAGAATAAGACTAAGGTAACAAAATGTGGAAAAACTCAATGGACCTGAATACTTTCCGAATGCACTGTGTGTGTATGTGTATCTATATACTACCGTTCAAAAGTTTGGGGTCACTTAGAATTTACCTTGTTTTTGAAAGAAAAGCAAGTTTTTTGCAAATTGATCAGAAATACAGTGCAGACGTTAATGTTGTAAATAACTATTGTAGCTGGAAACTGCTGATTTTTAATGGAATATCTACGTAGGCGTCCAGAAGCCCATTATCAGCAACCATCACTCCTGTGTTCCAATGGCACGTTGTGATAGCTAATCCAATTTTTTCATTTTAAAAGGCTAATTGATCATTAGAAAACCCTTTTGCAATTATCTTAGCACAGCTGAAAAGTGTTGTCCTGATTGAAGAAGCAATAAAACTGGCCTTCTTTAGACAAGTTGAGTATTTGGAGCATCAGCATTTGTGGGTGCGATTTGTTTACAAGCTAAAAATGGCCAGAAACAAATAACTTTATTTTGAAACTCATCCGTCTATTCTTGTTCTGAGAAAGGAAGGCTATTCCATGTGAGGAATTGCCAAGAAACTGAAGATCTCGTACAACGCTGTGTACTACTCCCTTCACAGCGCAAACTGGCTCTAAACAGAATAGAACGAGTGGGAGGCCCTGGTGCACAACTGAGCAAGAGAACAAGTAAGTTAGTGTGTCTAGTTTGAGAAACAGACGCCTCACAAGTCCTCAACTGGCAGCTTCATTAAATAGTACCCGCAAAACACCAGTCTCAACGTCAACAGTGAAGAGGCGACTACGGGATGCTGGCCTACTAGGCAGAGTTGCAAAGAAAAAGCCATATCTCAGACTGGCCAATAAAAATATAAGATTAAGATGGGCAAAAGAACACAGACAATGGACAGAGGAACTCTGCCTAGAAGAGTTGAAGAAGAGCATCCCGGGAGTTGACTGGAGTCAGATATATCCTACAGTTAAGAAGTCGACCACAAAAGTTGTACAATAACAAAGCACAATGGGGCCCAAAACTACGTTTTTGAATGATGATTCATTGAATGCTCCATTGAGACACGAGAGATGTCATAATGAAAACCAATAACACGCATGACTGTACACACTTATCAAAGTCAGATGACCTATCCAAAACAACGTTTAGGCCTACAACCAGAAAACAAGATGCACATGACTGATTTAGGCCTCATGGTTTTTAGCAGCTAGTAAACTATACGCTTCAGCCTACAGCACCAATAGCTTCAAAGGAGTTCCTTATATTTACAGGCTGGGTGACATCAGACTGTTTTTGTATTAGCTTTTGCATTTATTTTTAGTTATGTTATTATTAGGCAGGAATGTCTGACACACACAGTTAGGACCACCACATGAAATTTAGGAGAACCATATGTTTGTTTGTGTGTGATACAGCCTTGATACAGCCTATATTTGGCCTATCTGAATTCTAGCTACTTTTGAAGCACATGTTGTGCCCTGGAAACTAATATGTAACACTGTAAATACATCTGATTATTAAAAGCTGAAATGTTGATACAAATACCTGTCATTGAAATGTGTCATTTGTGGAATATTAGGTTTCTACATTGTGTAAAAGCACTAGTTTCCTATTGAGGTGCATTGCTTAGAAAATTGTATACTCTTTAAAAGCGTCAGGTTTGTGATGACGACAGCAGAGGTCTGTTTATTCATTGCTATGATCATGATCTTTCTTTCTGTGCCCCCAAATGTTTGGGTATACTGGTTAAGTTAACCGGTGGTTAGTCAGCTAGCCATTGCGGTATCATGACTGAACAAAGTGTAAACAAATGGTTAACGATGCGCGAGTGGTTTCCGAATGGCCCAGAACATGGTTTTTGAATGTAAAATGCCTTCCCGGCAATCCACTATAGGAAGATAAAAATGTTGTGCCAGTCAAATGTAGTAATGACGCTAACAAATCTGCACTCGCTTTTTTCTCTCTAGTGCACTGGGAAACAACGGTACAGTGAAGCCTTATCATTACAACAATTATTATCTGGGAGATTTCTTTCCTAGGCGCAATGTGCTCCAAAAATGAAAGTCCTGGTCACACAGCAAAGTATCTGTCACACCAAAATATCTGTTGCACTTTAGAACCGGCACACCAAGGGGGCCTGATTATTTAGCTATGCACTATCATGCTATTATTAGGCTAATTCGGCATTTATTATTTAGACAAGCACAAGAAGATACAGAGCCCTTTTGATAGGACTGGAGGGAGAAGAATGTCCCTTTTATCTATGTCAGCTTGGTGGCTATTTTCAGACGTCACGGGTGTGTGTGATGGTAATGGTCGTTTTGTATTTCTGTCTAACGTAGGCCTGCTCTTATTTACACACCGAATAGAACACCTTGTCAGAATGAGTGGTTCATTCAAATAACTGTAAGGACTACTGCTGTAGATGAGAACTAGAGGTGAATGCTGGAGAACTTATCACAGCATTACGAAACGATTAGCAGTGGAGAAAATAAAGGCATGCGCTTGGGAATGGGATAGCAAAATCGCCATTCCCTATTTCCCACCCCCATTCGCCAAAACACTAGCTGGCCTACCCCCTACAGTTCCACTCTGTTGGCCAAGCTAGTGACTAGATGCAAGCCAATTCTTGGAACCGTTTTTTTATAAACTGCATGAAAATATGGTTGTGGTCACAATAACAGTGTTTTCCCCTATATGCATTTACCAGCGGTGACATTGAAGCTGTCACTGCAATTCATTTAAAAAATAAATGTATGTATGCCCCAGGAAGAGTGTTTGTGTTTGTGCCAATCAGTTGTTTTGTGACAAGGTAGGGGTGGTATACAGAAGATAGCCCTATTTGGTAAAAGACCAAGTCCATATTATGGCAAGAACAGCTCAAATAAGCAAAGAGAAGCGACAGTCCATCATTACTTTAAGACATGAAGGTCAATCAATGTTGAACATTTCAAGAACTTTGAAAGTTTCAAATGTACTTCTGTGTATTGATTTTAAGAAAGGCATTGATGTTGATAGTTAGGTACATTCGTGCAACGATTGCGAATGTGCTTTTGTTATATCATCCCCCATTTGGCGAAGTAGGCTGTGATTCGATGATAAATTAACAGGCACCGCATTGATTATATGCAACGCAGGACAAGCTAGTTAACCTAGTAATATCATCAACCATGTGTAGTTAACTAGTGATTATTTGAAGATTGATAGTTTTTTATAAGATACGTTTAATGCTAGCTAGCAACTTACCTTGCCTCCTTGCTGCACTCGCGTAACAGGTGGTCAGCCTGCCACGCAATTTCCTCGTGGAATGCAATGTAATCGGCGTCCAAATATGCTGTTTACTGATTTGTTATGAAAACTTGAAATCGTCCCTAATTAATCGGCCATCGTCCGATCTCTAGTCTATATAAGGTCCCACAGTTGACAGTGCATGTCAGAGCAAAAACCAAGCCATGAGGTCGAAGGAATTGTCCGTAGACCTCCGAGACAGGATTGTGTTGAGGCACAGATCTAGGGAAGGGTACCAAATAATGTCTGGCGCATTGAAGGTCCCCAAGAACACAGGGGCCTCTATCATTCTTAAATGGAAGAAGCTTGGAACCACCAAGACTCTTCCTAGAGCTGGCCGCCTCGCCAAACTGAGCAATTGGTGAAGGGCCTTGGTCAGGGAGGTTACCAAGAGCCTGATGGTCACTCTGACAGAGCTCCTAAGTTCCTCTGTGGAGATGGGAGGACCTTCCAGAAGGACAACCGTCTCTGCAGCACCACACCAATCAGGCCTTTATGGGAGAGTGGCCAGACGGAAGCCACTCCTCAGTAAAAGGCACATGACAGCCCGCTTGGAGTTTGCCAAAAGGCACCTAAAGGACTCTCAGACCTTGAGAAACAAGATTCTCTGCTCTGATGAAACCAAGATTGAACTCTTTAGTCTGAATGCCAACAGTCACGTCTGGAGGTAACCTGGCACCATCCCTACGGTTAAGAATGGTGGTGGTTGCATCATGCAGTGGCAGGGACTGGGAGACTAGTCAAGATCGAGGGAAAGATGATCAGAGCAAAGTACAGAGCGATCCATGATGATAACCTGCTTCAGAGCGCTCAGGACCTCAGACTGGGGTGAAGGTTAACCTTCTAACAGGACAACGACCGTAAGCACAGAGCCAAGACAACGCAGGAGGGGCTTCAGGACAAGTTTCTGAATGTCCTTGAGGGGCCCAGCCAGAGCCCAGACTTGAACCAGATTGAACATCTCTGGAGAGAATTGAAAATAGCTGTGCATCGACGCTCCCCATTCAACCCCATTCAAAAGTACAAAAAAAGTATGAATGTATGTACTTGTAAGTCGCTCTGGATAAGAGCGTCTGCTAAATGACTTAAATGTAAATGTAAACCTGACAGAGCTTGAGAGGATCCGCAGAGAAGAGTGGGAGAAACTCCCCAATTACAGGTTTGCTAAGCTTGTAGCGTCGTATCCAAGAAGACTCGATGCAGTCATCGCTGCCAAAGGTGCTTCAACAAAGTACTGAGTAAAGGGTCTGAATACTTATGTAAATGTTATATTATTTTTATTTATATATTTTTGTGTGTAGGTTGTTGAGGGGGAAAAAATATTCATTTGGGACCATTTAGGCCTACAGAACACATGGTAAAAATGTAGGCGCTGTGGAGGGTTTCCCCAAGACAGTCACTGGGGTTACTGCCCTGTAAATGGTGCCGTCCTTCAGCTGAGAATACAACCAATGTTCTTACATATCCCTTGGCAACTGTCGTAGGGGTTGGGTTGGGCCCTGATGTCCTGGGTTTTATTCATTAGTTCAAGTAGTCACTCCGTTTCAGTACGCTTTCTTCCATTTGGTACCTAGTGAATACAACCCTGGCTACATCCCCAACACAGCCTTTCATGCCATCCTGGCCAGAAGCCATCCTTGCCAGCCCCCAAGATGGCTGTAAATTTAGAATGTGTTCTCAACCAACTTGGTAAAATAAGGGTCGCAATAGAAAATGTCTGTTAAACTGCCCCAACGCGAGGACACCTAAAGGTTTGAACACAAAACAACTCACGTGGTTAAATAAAGGGTCAAATGAATGAAATAAACTGTGGCATGACATCTACGTCTCTCTCCCCTTGTTTAGACCTGTCCCGTAACCGTCTGCCAGAGCTGCCCGTGGAGGTGTGTATGTTTGTTTCTCTGGAACACCTGCAGCTCTACCAGAACTGCCTGCGCTCGCTGCCTGAGACTCTTCTCAATCTCCAGGCCCTCACCTACTTGAACATAAGGTAACGGGCGTGCACACACACCAGTGGTGTGAACTACTTAGTTGCACTACGCAAAAATTGCATAGATGGAACAGTTCCCCTAATTTCAGTTTATGACAAAATAAGCTAGTATAGTGTAGAGCAGAGTTTCCCAAATACAATATCCCTAAATAATGCAAAAGTTACATTTACACTTCATTCATGAGAATAGAGAATGCAGACAGTCAAGTAATAAAGCAGGTAGCACACAATTTTGTTCTGAAACTTAAAGCTGCAATCAATAGGTGAACAGCACCTGGTGCTGAAAATATAGCTAACTTGTTGTGCAAGTGTTGCATAGCAACAGATGGAGAAAAGAAACACCAGTCGAGCAATTCATTTCAACAATACTCTTTATTTGACTTTACAAACAACAAGAGGGCTTAATTGGAGTCTATTTTCTCATATTCTTGGCCTATATAAAATAACTTAGCCTACCTCAGACAGTTATGAGGCTTAACAGAAATGTTCACAAGAAAAGAAAATGGCCTAATAGAAGTGTTTTTTAAATGTTTTATTAGGTGGCCTACTTATAATAGCAACTGGCCAAAAATGTGGCATCCTACAATAATTTTAAGAATAAAAGGTGTTGTCTGAATGTCGGGATAGCCTGCTCCTGTAAAGACAGAACAGAAAATACTGTCAGCTTGAGGCCTTAATTGCCCTGTATAAGCACTCACAACAAAGTTAGTATTTACTAACTACCGTCATATAGGCCACTGAATTTACGACACGATCTTGTGGATGTCGGGTGAGATGGATGTGATTTTAATACGCAAGCAGTCCTTGATTGACTTATGTGAAAGCCGGTTCCTGTCGTGAGTCTATATTGCGTTCATAGAGGGAAAGGAAGACTCGCAGGTGTAAGTCGATCCAAACATTGTTGGCACATAAAATGCACGTTTTTTTTATTGTGCTGTATTCGTCTGAGCATGCCACCCAAAATGCACACACGGACTTGGCACTTCGGAGCGCATCGCTGATTTGTTTCGACGTTTAATATGCTCAGTTTGAATTGCCAAAAATGCAGAATACGGAGGTGGTCAACTGCTCCTCTCATTTAGCTTTTTCTGAGAAAATCCACGACCTGGTCATGCAGCTCACCGTACCGCTCCAGCGCTTTTCCTTTACTTAGCCAGTGCACGTCGTTGTGAAGCAGGAGATTGTGGGTGTTCTCTGATTCTGTCACAAGCTTGCAGAAAATACTATGTTGGGTGCCTGATGTCTCCCTGACAAAGTTGATTATGCGCATGACTTTATCCATCACATCTTTTAACTCCCGGTTTAGTCTGGCTCACAGCACACTCTGATGGATGAGACAATGCAAGCCATTCACATTAATTTGGGGGGGTGATTTCCTTCAGCCTGTTGACCAGGCCCCTGTGTCTGCCCACCATAGCAGGAGCCCCATCGATGACCACAAACTGTACTTTTTTTTTTAATGACAGGCTATGCTGCGTTAACAGACATACACACACACACACACAACTGTGCTACATTGGTGTTGTCAGTACTCTCATCAATAGCCAGGGAAAAATACTCAGCTTGACTGAGCCCCTCCAAAACAATCCTATGCACATCATCCGCCTGTGCATGGAGGCCGGCAGTTGACACAGACGGGCATCTGTTTGACAGGCGCAGTTATGCTGTCCATAGACTTGTGGTTAGCCAATTCCTCAAACTGTCACTATGCACTTTTGAAATACCTCCGCGTCTGTGAAGGGCATGTTGTGTTTGGTTAGAACCCAGGACGCTTTTAGGAAGGCACTTGTGACCTTCTGTTGTTTGGTCAGGCAACGAAGGAGGATTCTGCTGCTGTGTTTGTAGCTTGCAGTTAACACGTCAATGTTTCTGCGTCGGGCCTTTGTCTAGTGCGCGATGACCACTCTGAAAGGACCATGCTTAGATTCATAAAAATGTCTGAGATTGAATTATTTGCAAACAGCAACATTTTCATGGGAAATAAGACATGCTGGCTTGGTATTGGAGAAAGATGGTAAGATGAACGCATTTTTCTGTCCATTCTTCCCTGAAACTTCCATTTTTTATACTTTTTGAGTGACATTTTCTCTTCAAAATCAAATCAAATGTTATTGGTCACGAACACATGGTTAGCAGATGTTATTGCGAGTGTAGTGAAATGCTTGTGCTTCTAGATCCGACAGTGCGGTAATATCTAAGAAGAAATATCTAACAGTTTCACAACAAAAACCTAATACACAGACATCTAAGTAAAGGAATGGAATAAGAATGTATAAATGTATGGATGAGTAATTTCAGAGAAGGATAGGCTAAGATGCAATAGATAGTATACAATACAGTATATACATATGAGATGAGTAATTCAAGATATGTAAACATTCTTAGTGGCATTATTAAAGTGACGAGTGTTCCATTTATTAAAGTGGCCAATTATTTCAAGTCTGTATATAGGCAGCAGCCTCTCTGTGTTAGTGATGGCTGTTTAACAGTCTGATGGCCTTGCTAGCAAGCTAATTATTCTGAACGAATGTTGACGTTAAAGTAGTGTAGCCTACAGTAGACCAGTTTTTCCCCAACAATCAACGCACAACGAAATGGACAAATTAAAATTGAATATGTGATTTTATGAGTGTAATTAGACAGAAATGATTGTCAGTGAATTTATTATGTACTAATCAGATGTTAAAAAAGTTTAATTTGTAGTGTTGGCCTATTAATTGTGCTAATAATAAATGCTAATGATATTCTGGTCCGCCAACTATTAGCTCAGAAAAAATTAGGCCAAACCTACTTGATGAACCCAGGTGTGGAGTATCATTGTACCATCTAAACCACTGTGAAAATACTCTACATTTTCCATAACCAAAAATATTGTTTAAGATGTTTGAAGCTGGTGTACAAAACAGAAAGTAAAAGATGCAAAAACTAAACTTAAGAACAGGAAGCATAGAAATAGCGTACATAGAACAGATCTACCGCTTCTTAGAAATGCTTTCAATATAACTCACATTTCTATTTGCATTTGGTTGGGTCGCCCAAAAAAGTTACATATTGCCTCTAAGTCGTATCTGTACATTCTAAAATAAGTACTTTTTACTCGCATACATTTTCCCTGGCACCCAAAAGTACTTGCTGCATTTCGAATGCTCAGGCAGGACAGCAATATGGTCCAATTCATGCACCTATTAATATAACAGGTTGTCATGCCTACTGCCTCTGATCTAACACAAATACTGTGTCTGTAAATTGTTAGTGTGCCCGTCTGTCCATAAATTTAAAAAAACTAGAAAGTTGTGCCGTCTGGTTTGCTTAATATAAGGAATTTGATGTATAGCTTTTACTTTTACTCAAGTATGTGTGAGTACTTTTGAGTACTTCTACCTTTCTCTCACACACACACACACACACACACACACACACACACACACACACACACACACACACACACACACACACACACATACTTGAACATATGGTGGTACACACACACAGTAGAGTAAATACAGATGTACATATCTATTTACAAATTTGACATGCCACGTGAACTCAAACCATAGAAAGACGGCCCATGCATCCATACTACTTTCACCCATGTAAAAATATGTGATGCCTAAAACAGATGCTCTACATCGCAAAGGTACCCTATTCCTTATATAATACACTACATTTGACCCCTATCGGCCCTGGTCAAAAGTAGTCCACTCAATAGGGAATAGGGTGCCATTTGGGATGACACCCATGTTCATTCATCAAATTAAAGTGCCGATCTGTTTTGGGCATAGAGAAAAGTCACAGCATTTCAGATCAACAGGATTGAGACAAGACTTTTTGGTCTGTAACAGTAACCTGTTTCCCAGACAGTGGCAATAGAATGTCAAGAACATTGTTGAACAGAGTGACTTCCTTTGTTTTGATAATATTCAGTAACATTCACCTTCTTGCCAGGACACATAAAAACATCCACCATCACAGTTATTGGAATTTGAATGGAGACATGAATTTACCAAGGCTTTAGTCAAAAGCACCACTTCAATTTTCTCTCTCCTGTCTTTCTTTCTTAATCTTTAATCCGGATTCCAGTCGGAACCAGTTGTCGACCCTGCCCAGTCCGGTGTGCAGTCTGCCGTTGAAGGTCCTGATCGCTTGTAACAACAAGCTGGTCTCCCTTCCCGAAGAGCTCGGCCAACTACGACAGCTCACAGAACTGGTCAGGCCAGTACACACACACACACACACACACATGGCTTAATTGGCTGTGGGTATCTGGCCGTCGGATGTTTTCCAGTGTCAAAACCACAATGTTGAATTGCCCGTTTTCTTCCCCTTATTGGTAGACTTTGTGTTGTGGTTTGATTACCGTTTAACCAGGCCACCCTTTTCCTCTCCTTCTCTCCCCTCATCCCTCTCTCCAGGACGTGAGTTGTAATGAGATCCAGACACTGCCTCCTCAGGTTGGTCGACTGGACTCGCTGCGAGACCTCAACATCCGCCGCAACCACCTGGCCCGCTTGCCCCCAGGTCAACACACACACACACACACACACACACACACACACACACACACACACACACACACACACGGGCTGCAGGTAGCCTTGTGGTTAGAGCGTTGGACTAGTAACTGAAAGTTTTCAAGATCAAATCCCTGAGCTGACAAGGAAAAAATCTGTCGTTCTGCCCCTGAACAAGGCAGTTAACCCACTCTTCCTAGGCCGTCATTGAAAATAATTTTTGTTCTTAACTGACTTGCATAGTTAAATAAAAAATAATACAATAAACACACACACACTCAACCGCCTGGCCTGACGTCGTGTCCACTCTGGTCAACACACACTCAACCCCCTGGCCTGACGTCGTGTCCACTCTGGTCAACACACACTCAACCCCCTGGCCTGACGTCATGTCCACTCTGGTCAACACACACTCAACCCCCTGGCCTGACGTCGTGTCCACTCTGGTCAACACACACTCAACCCCCTGGCCTGACGTCGTGTCCACTCTGGTCAACACACACTCAACCCCCTGGCCTGACGTCGTGTCCACTCTGGTCAACACACACTCAACCCCCTGGCCTGACGTCGTGTCCACTCTGGTCAACACACACTCAACCCCCTGGCCTGACGTCGTGTCCACTCTGGTCAACACACACTCAACCGCCTGGCCTGACGTCGTGTCCACTCTGGTCAACACAGTCTCAACCGCCTGGCCTGACGTTGTGTCCACTCTGGTCAACACACACTCAACCGCCTGGCCTGACGTCGTGTCCACTCTGGTCAACACACACTCAACCGCCTGGCCTGACGTCGTGTCCACTCTGGTCAACACAGTCTCAACCCCCTGGCCTGACGTTGTGTCCACTCTGGTCAACACACACACTGTTTAATCCTTAAGAATCCTTTTTTTGGCACTGAACTACATGCAGATACACTGAGTGTACAAACATTAAGGACATCTGCTCTTTCCATGACATAGACTGACCAGGTGTATCCAGGTGAAAGCTGTGATCCCTTATTGATGCCAGTTGTTAAATCCTCTTCAATCAGTGTAGATGAAGAGGAGGAGACTGGTTAAATACATTTAATTTTTTTAGGGGTTGAGACAATTGAGACATGGATTGTGTATGTGTGCCATTCAGAGGGTGAATTGGGAAGACAAAATATTTTTGTGCCTTTGAACAGGGGATGGTAGTAGGGGCCAGGGGCTCCGGTTTGTGTCAAGAACTGCAATTCTGCTGGGTTTTTCACATTCAACCGTTTCCCGTGTGTATCATGAATGGTCCAGCACCCTAAGGACATCCAGCCAACTTAACACAACTGTAGGAATCATTGGAGTCAACATGGGCCAGCATCCCTGTGGAACGCTTTTGACACCTTGTAGAGTCCATGCCCTGACAAATTTAACCTGTTCTGAGGGCGGGGGGGTAACTCAATATTAGGGTCGAGTTCCTAATGTTTGGTAAGCTCAGTGTATGCTTCCATACATTTTCTTAAACTGGTACCGAGCTACCTTCAGATGAGATGTGGGCATCCTAGAGCAAAACACCTTTCATTAGAGGGGTCATATTAGTGTGTAGCACAAACTGGTACCGGGCTACCTTCAGACGAGTTGTGGGCATCCTAGAGCAAAACACCTTTCATTAGAGGGGTCATATTAGTGTGTAGCACAAACTGGTACCGGGCTACCTTCAGACGAGTTGTGGGCATCCTAGAGCAAAACACCTTTCATTAGAGGGGTCATATTAGTGTGTAGCACAAACTGGTACCGGGCTACCTTCAGACGAGTTGTGGGCATCCTAGAGCAAAACACCTTTCATTAGAGGGGTCATATTAGTGTGTAGCACAAACTGTTCAGATGCTACAGACAGAAGTTGGCTGTGCAAAAAAACATATCTCTAGCTTAACCAGACAGATGTTTTATTTTGCTAATTAGATTTTTGCGGGGCGATGACATCGACTATAAGGGGTTATAGTTGAGCTGTGTCCTATGTTCATACAGAGCTGGCTGCGTTGCCACTGGTGCGTCTGGACTTTTCTTGTAACAAGGTGACATCCATCCCTGTGTGTTACCGCAACCTGCGCCACCTACAGAGCATCGTGCTGGACAACAACCCACTACAGAACCCACCCGCACAGGTAACACACACTTAACTATACATTCACCACGATACGAATACACCTTTTGCTCCTAGTCAGTGACTAGTAAACACTTCAACTCTCAGCCTGATTATGGAATTATGACCTGCACCACACAAATGTGTTAATATGTCCTTGTCAAACTGTTCCTTCTATTGTTTATCATGGGTTTCTTTCCCTGCCATTCCCAGATTTGTATAAAGGGGATGATCCATATATTTAAGTATCTGAACAATGAGGCCAGCAAGACTACACCTGAGCTCCCAGACTACGACAGGAGACCCCTGGCCTTCGGATCCTGGTGAGACACAAGCATACACACGCATACACACGCTTCCACTGCCATTAATAATGCGGAGGCCAGCCCTGGAAGCAGCTGTGTGCAGAGGAGCAGCTGGAAGGAGGCAGAAAGAGGGGTCACTCTTTCCTCTGCATCTCCCTGCTCCTGTCTTTCTCTGTCGACATCTCTGCTTGTATCTATAATAATATATATATGATATTGATCTGTTCTGCTATACAACCTCTCTTGCTCTCTGAGCCCTCTGTAAATGTTCAAAGGTACTCTACTAGTCACTGTCCAGAGATTGGGGAGGAGAGATTGAAATTGAGATGAAGTGAGGGAGTGGTAAAAACAAAAGGTAGAAAGAGGGAAAGGTTGGGTGGAGTTTATGAAGGGAGCGCAGCTGAAAAAGGTAGTTCATCCAATGAGTTGAGAATGGGATGTACCATACCAACCTTGCTCACACCCAGATGTACAAAACATCCTCATTGGATCCCAGTGGTGTATTTACTAGAAATCAAACAGAAGCAAACAGGTCAAAACAGGGATGGCCCAACCTGAATTTGTCCAATAAGAAACTCTCAATTTCCTTGCAAATCATTTTCTGTTGCAAAGCGTTTTACTACGGTTTTCTACAGGTAGGCCTACCGCGCAACTCAGACGTTTTTATTAATCCAGACCTGCATTGCTACTCTCATACAGTTTTACGTACCTTTCCTCCTCACAGTCACATAATACAGTAAACATACTATTCCCACGCATACACACATCCTTCCTCACATATAGATGCAGGTCCTGTCCCCATACTATTACAGACAGACATATCCACTCCTCCTAGACACACACCGTACCTCACATATAGATGCAGGTCCTGTCCCCATACTATTACAGACAGACATATCCACTCCTCCTAGACACACACCGTACCTCACATATAGATGCAGGTCCTGTCCCCATACTATTATAGACAGACATATCCACTCCTCCTAGACACACACCGTACCTCACATATAGATGCAGGTCCTGTCCCCATACTATTACAGGCAGACATATCCACTCCTCCTAGACACACACCCTTCCTCACATATAGATGCAGGTCCTGTCCCCATACTATTACAGACAGACATATCCACTCCTCCTAGACACACACCGTACCTCACATATAGATGCAGGTCCTGTCCCCATACTATTACAGACAGACATATCCACTCCTCCTAGACACACACCCTTCCTCACATATAGATGCAGGTCCTCTCCCCATACTATTACAGACAGACATATCCACTCCTAGACACACACCGTACCTCATATAGATGCAGGTCCTGTCCCCATACTATTACAGACAGACATATCCACTCCTCCTAGACACACACCGTACCTCACATATAGATGCAGGTCCTGTCCCCATACTATTACAGACAGACATATCCACTCCTCCTAGACACACACCCTTCCTCACATATAGATGCAGGTCCTGTCCCCATACTATTACAGACAGACATATCCACTCCTCCTAGACACACACCCTTCCTCACATATAGATGCAGGTCCTGTCCCCATACTATTACAGACAGACATATCAACTCCTCCTAGACACACACCGTACCTCACATATAGATGCAGGTCCTCTCCCCATACTATTACAGACAGACCTATCCACTCCTCCTAGACACACACCGTACCTCACATATAGATGCAGGTCCTCTCCCCATACTATTACAGACAGACATATCCACTCCTCCTAGACACACACCCTTCCTCACATATAGATGCAGGTCCTGTCCCCATACTATTACTATTACAGACAGACATATCAACTCCTCCTAGACACACACCCTTCCTCACATATAGATGCAGGTCCTGTTCCCATACTATTACAGACAGACATATCCACTCCTCCTAGACACACACCGTACCTGGGTCAAGTTCTTCCTTCATTTAGCTTGGCGTTTACACTTGTGACACTATTCCGTTGTACTTCAACTCACTAAATTGCTTTGTTTCATATCCATGTGTTTTAGTGTTTTGTTTGCGTATTGTGTAATTGATGTGTATACTGTAGATATGTATAGTATAATTGTTTATTGATGTGTTTTATGCAGGGCTTAAATAAAGAAACCAAGCACAGCTCAAGTGTTTGAACGCATTTGACATTGTGTTTTGACCCAGGTTTTGGTCTTAAAGTTGGTCTTATCGTCTGTACTCTTAGTGTGGAGGAGCTGTACCCTGGCCGACCGTACGGAGCGCTGGACTCTGGCTTCAACAGCGTGGACAGTGGAGACAAGAGATGGTCAGGCAACGAGGTGAGACGCACGCACGCACACACACACACACAAGATGGTCAGGCACTGAGGTAAGATTACAAATAACTCTGGGTCTTCCTAGTAATTTTTGAGTAATTTCACGAAAGAGTATATTTGGGGTAGTGGAACTTAGTAAAAAAAAAAAAAAAAATACAGTACCAGTCAAAAATATTTGGACACCTACATATTCAAGGGTTTTTATAATTATTTACAACAAAAAATAATTCTACATTTTTCTATTTGAGATTCTTCAAAGTAGCCACCCTTTGCTTTGATGACAGCTTGGCACACTCTTGGCATTCAACCAGCTTCATGGGGAATGCTTTTCCAACAGTCTTGAAGGAGTTCCCACATATGCTGAGCACTTGGCTTCTTTTCCTTAACTACATGATTCCATATGTGTTATTTCATAGGTTTGATCGCTTCACTATTATTTTACAATGTAGAAAATAGTTAAAATAAAGAAAAAATAAAGAAAAGAAAAACCCTGGAATGAGTGGGTGTGTCCAGACGTTTGACTGGTACTGTATATCATTTCACATACTTAAATAAAAGTACAGTATTGAGTTCCATTTAAAGTAACAGGGTTGAACTTTTTTCATCTTAAATCATCCTTAAATCCCCTTGTGAGAGGGGAAATGGAAGCTTATTGTCTGCAACAGGGAGGGACAATTTAAACGCAAGCTTCACATAAAAATGTAAATTGTTAAAGTTTCCGTCCTATCGTTCTATGGGTAACAGGGTTGATATGTAATGCTTGACGCGCTCAGTTTTCTACCACAAAAAAAAGCAGCTCACCTGCTTTTACACTATGATTTGAATATTATATGTTCGATGTTTCTTGAGAAAAAAATATTTTAAATTGAGTAGTTTCACCATATTAAAATGAGAATTCAGTTCACGTAACAGGGTTGTCCTTAAAGTGTAACTGATAGCATTTTAGCAACATGAAAAAATAAATCTGTTCATATACACTCCCAGGAAGAATGATACTTTGTATGCATTTTATTCATTTTTTCCCCCTGACTAGCGATCCCTTAGATATTAACGTTTTCATAAATTCTTAGAATGTTTGGGAATTACATATACTAAGGCATTTGTGAACATTCTAAATAGCAATATAGAGTGGGAATGCAGCTCTGCATTTTGACAATTTATAGACACTGCAGTAGATAAAACCAAATAAAAACATTTATCTCGGAGTCTACGCAGACTGGTGCGCCATAGCTAATCAGAGCTACAGTAGGCCTTCATGCAAACAAGCCATTTTCCACAGGCCTGTCATCATTCACTTTGAACTGGACTGTGTGTTTTCAGGCAGTTGAAACAGCGCGGCTTTAGATCATTAGAACGCATTCACCAAAAGCCACAAAATACACCTGAATGGATTTCTGCTAATACCACCAGAGTCCTTTTCTATTTGGGAACTGTACAGTCCTATTGATCAAACCACCATGAAAAGGCTGGCTTTTCCTACGGTTCTTGTGCTGACGTTGCTTACACAGGCAGTTAGTGGCTCCTCCTTTAAAAGTTGCGAGCTTACGCCGCGGTACTTAGAGATAATTAGTGGTTTAGTACGGTACCCTGCGTCACCACTTCATTGCTCCAGACCAGCACAAGGGGGAGTTAGAGCACTGATTATGCTTTTGGGTCCTACTGTGTCTCAAACTGACAATGAATGGGTGACATAAACTGAAATAGAAGCTGACAGTTGTGCACGACTTCAGTATTATTCTTTTATTTTGTTAGGATTATTTTGCTCTTACTGTGGTACTGTAGGCCACTCTCGACCGGTCACGTTGTACAGCGCCTGAGTGGCGCACTGGTCTAAGACACTGGATAGCAGGGCAAGCTGTGTTGCTACAGATGCTGGTTCAATACTGTGCTGGCCTTGACTGGAAGACCCATGAGATGACTGTGGGTTTCTGGTTTCTCTCCCTCTAAAAACATAAATAAATATTTTTAAATAACAATCTGGCTTTATTTACAAATTAGTAACAATGTCTCACTGGCCATTTTCTCGCTCATTTTACATTATTTGAAAACGAATTCATCTCCAAAATATTGAAGGGACATTGCACTAATAATGGCGCTGACTAGGGAAACGTTCCTGCTGTTCTGTTCTTAGTGCCAGTCTGCACGTTCAAACTAAAACAATGTAACTAATAATAGCATCTTTATGCTTTCGTTAATAAAATAATGATAAAAATACTCTTTCAAAATGCGGATGTTTTAGTTATGGATCCATAACGAATTACTTTGGGAATAAATACCAGTGAATTACAGAAATATTGGAACAAAGTTGTCATGAATGCAAACAAATTGTTGCTTACTGGAAAGTACTCTTTCAAACACACATGGTCACGTTGTACAGCGTCATTATGGCTATTAGCTGGGCAATGTTTTGGCCTTTATTCAGATTATAATCGCTCACTGTCGTTTTTTTGAAAACAAAATATTCTGTGGATGTCTATTTCAGCACCGTTACGTGCTGCTCAGAGACAAGCATGGAGAAACAAAAATGTTCAATTATATTCCATGATATTCTTAAGATATATGTGCTGACTGAATATAAGCAAGTGATGTCTGCTAAATAATCAAGTTAGATTTCTCCAGAAATAAATAATTCTAAATATCAAACTGGCTTTATTTACAAATTAGTGAGAATGTCTCACCCCGTGTTCAAGAATTGCCTTTTCTCGCGCACTCTTGGTTAAATGAAAACGAAAGCGATTATTATTAATGGTTTAGAATTATATAATAGCCCCTTAGGATCTGTGAGTATATCTGAGAATATCTCATGGAAAATGCCCCTTTTCATTTAGAATCCTCTAATCTTCCAAATGTAATTATTGGCAGAGAGTCATTTAGATATACTGTAGTCCTGCCATCGGCGAAATGGTTGTTGGTTACAGTACAATTAGGGTGTGGAAATGTTATGCCCCTTGGATATTAATTTTGAATAATTTCTAGAAACCTGTTTTCCCTTCGTCATTATGGGGTATTGTGTGTAGATTGCTGAGGACATTTTTTCATTTAATCCGTTTTAGAATAAGGTTGTAATGTAGCAAAATGTGTAAAAAGTAAATGGGTCTGAATACTTTCCCAAGGCACTCTGTGTATATCCTGTATACAGTACCAGTCAAAAGTTAGGACACACTTACTCATTCTAGGGTTTATCTCGATTTTTACTTTTTTTCTACATTGTAGAATAACAGTGAAGATATCAAAACTTTGTAATAACACATATGGAATCATGTAGTAACCAAAACAGTGTTCAACAAATCAAAATGTATTTTAAATTTGAGATTCTTCCACCCTTTGCCTTGACAGTTTTGCACACACTTTTCTCTGCTGGAGTTCCTTTAAGAACTTGCTGGTATAGCAATAGCTTAATCAACTTGACGTTGAATCTTCCCTCTTCATTTTACCCACAAACAAAATCACTAATAGTTTAGGATATTCCGATGTAGTTCAGTTGGTAGACCATGGCACTTGCAACGCCATGGTTGTGGGTTCGATTCCCAAGGGGGGAAAAAAGTACAAAAATGTATTCGCTCACTAAGTGAGTGAAATGACTCAAATGTGAATCATATTGTTTTTTTAATATTGCCAGTATAATTTAGCAGCTTTGACATGCATCATCCAAACAGCCACTGAAGGGCAAATGAGATCTAATGCCGACGTCTTGGCGACATCTTGCCAATGTGCAAACGCTCTCCATACTACATCAGACCGATGTATCATGTATACATGGGCCAGACGTTGGCGAAATGTATGTGTGCGGTCTGGGGTGATAACATAACTTACATTCATGCATTTGTATATGTTAAGACAGCTACAGTAAACTAGCCTACCTGGGGCAGCAGGTAGCCTAGTGGTTAGAGCGTTGGACTAATAACCGAAAGGTTACAAGATCGAATCCCTGAGCTGACAAGGTAAAACTCTGTCGTTCTGCCCCTGAACAAGGCAGTTAACCCACTGTTCCTAGTCCGTCATTGTTAATAAGAATTTGTTCTTAACTGACTTGTCTAGTAAAATAAAAACAGGTCTCTTAGTCCTACAGCTCCATGTCATTTCAATAAAAATCTTGAACCCACCTGGCCCTGAATTTACCCAAATATCTGTGTTTTACACTCTAGCAGTAGGCCTACATTAAGAGAAATATCATTAAAAGACAAAAACTTATTGAGCATTTCATCCTCAAAGCTCCAAGAAGGTCTGCTGTGCGGTATGAGGTAGAATAGTTGGGATAGCCGCCAGTCTAATAAATCAGTTTAATATACACAATCACAAAGAAATCCATTCATATTTTGTTTCGGAAGGTCATAAAAATGTACATGATACTAAGACAATTTGTTTCAAAAAGAACAGAATGGCATGTTTTAAGATGTATTTCTCTGTGCCATAGTAGCTGAAGCTATGGTTGCTTCATGTCAACAAAATGAACTAACTTGTTATGCTTTTTCAGATAGGGTATAGCAATCAAAACGTCTGGCCTGCATGGACCTCTGTAGGATTATCTAGGAACGTAAGCAAGCTTCATAAAGACTCCCTCAAAGATGCCCTCTGGTGGTTTCAATGAGCATTAACGGTATTAACGGCAACAATGGCTGACAGTAAAATACTATGACGTCATGCACTGTAACATGCTCTACCATACCGCAAGCTGTGCTGCAGTGTGACACAACTTTTTAAAGAAAGAACCACTGTATAGTTTGTTTTATTAAAACACATAGGGTGTGTTTATGTATGAAAAAATACATGTTTAAAAATGTTGACCAATCGATTGGTCGAAAGAACAGATGACTTTCGGTCGACCACGATTTTTGTTAGTCAGGGACCTCCCTAATGTAAATAAAGGGCAATCGCACAGGTTCTATGATTGCAAGGTAGTGCCATATTTCACTCACACTTATGAAGAAGCTAATCTTTCCATGTGTTTCTTTCTCCTACCTATTTTCTCTTTCATCCCTTGTGTACCTACAGCCCACGGATGAGTTGTCGGACCTGCCACTGCGTGTGGCAGAGATAACCAAAGAACAGAGACATCGGAGGGAAAGGGAGGAGCACAGGACAACTGGCTCCCATCCTGTGACCAACGGCACATGTGAGAATCAACGCATGTCTGTTTGTGTGTGTGAACTGTAGTGTCATGTACTGTATTTACAGTTTTATTCAATTGTATTCTAGCCTGGGTACCAGTCTGTTTGTGTTAGCATTTCACTCCCTGAGACATTTCACTCATGACTCCTTGTCATGGCAGAGTGTTTGGCATATGACACGGCGTAAAAGGCGGCAGGTAGCCTAGTGGTTAGAGCGTTGGACTAGTAACCGAAAGGTTACAAGATCGAAGCCTTGAGCTGACAAGGTAAAAATCTGTCGTTCTGCCCCTGAACAAGGCAGTTAACCCACTGTTCCTAGGCTGTCATTGTAAATAGGAATTTGTTCTTAACTGACTTGCATAGTTAAATAAAGGTTTCGGAGGGAGAAAAAAGGAGTGGAATGTTAGCACAAATGGGTCTGGATTAGGTTCTACATCTGTGGAAATATACACTGAATAAAAATATAAATGCAACATGCAAAGTGTTGGTCCCAAGTTCCATGAGCTGAAATAAAATCCCAGAAATTTTCCTTACGCAAAAAAAGCGTATTTCTCCAATTTTGTGCACAAATGTATTTACTTCCCTGTTCGTGAGCATTTCTCCTTTGCCAAGATAATCAATCCACCTGACAGGTCTGGCATATCAAGAAGCTGATTAAACAGCATGATTGTTACACAGGTGCAGCTTGTGCTGGGGACAATAAAGGGCCACACTAAAATGTGTAGATTTAGATGCCACAGATGTCCAGTGTTGAGGGAGTGTGAAATTGGCATGCTGACTGCAGGAATGTCCACCAGAGCTATTGCAAGATCATTTCTCCACCATAAGCCACCACCAACGTCGTTTTAAAGAATTTGGCAGTACGTCCCACCGGCCTCACAACCACAGACCACGTGTAACCACACCAGCCCAGGACCTCCACATCCGGCTTCTTAACCTGCGAGATCGTCTGAGACCAGACATTCGGACAGCTGATGAAACTGTGAGTTTGCGCAAAGGTACAGTGGGGCAAAAAAGTATTTAGTCAGCCACCAATTGTGCAAGTTCTCCCACTTAAAAAGATGAGAGAGGCCTGTAATTTTCATCATAGGTACACTTCAACTATGACAGACAAAATGAGAAAAACAAATCCAGAAAATCACATTGTAGGATTTTTAATGAATTTATTTGCAAATTATGGTGGAAAATAAGTATTTGGTCACCTACAAACAAGCAAGATTTCTGGCTCTCACAGACCTGTAAGAGGCTCCTCTGTCCTCCACTCGTTACCTGTATTAATGGCACCTGTTTGAACTTGTTATCAGTATAAAAGACACCTGTCCACAACCTCAAACAGTCACACTCCAAACTCCACTATGGCCAAGACCAAAGAGCTGTCAAAGGACACCAGAAACAAAATTGTAGACCTGCACCAGGCTGGGAAGACTGAATCTGCAATAGGTAAGCAGCTTGGTTTGAAGAAATCAACTGTGGGAGCAATTATTAGGAAATGGAAGACATACAAGACCACTGATAATCTCCCTCGATCTGGGGCTCCACGCAAGATCTCACCCCGTGGGGTCAAAATGATCACAAGAACGGTGAGCAAAAATCCCAGAACCACACGGGGGTGCCTAGTGAATGACCTGCAGAGAGCTGGGACCAAAGTAACAAAGCCTACCATCAGTAACACACTACGCCGCCAGGGACTCAAATCCTGCAGTGCCAGACGTGTCCCCCTGCTTAAGCCAGTACATGTCCAGGCACGTCTGAAGTTTGCTAGAGAGCATTTGGATGATCCAGAAGAAGATTGGGAGAATGTCATATGGTCAGATGAAACCAAAATATAACTTTTTGGTAAAAACTCAACTCGTCGTGTTTAGAGGACAAAGAATGCTGAGTTGCATCCAAAGAACACCATACCTACTGTGAAGCATGGGGGTGGAAACATGATGCTTTGGGGCTGTTTTTCTGCAAAGGGACCAGGACGACTGATCCGTGTAAAGGAAAGAATGAATGGGGCCATGTATCGTGAGATTTTGAGTGAAAACCTCCTTCCATCAGCAAGGGCATTGAAGATGAAACGTGGCTGGGTCTTTCAGCATGACAATGATCCCAAACACACCGCCCGGGCAACGAAGGAGTGGCTTCGTAAGAAGCATTTCAAGGTCCTGGAGTGGCCTAGCCAGTCTCCAGATCTCAACCCCATAGAAATCTTTGGAGGGAGTTGAAAGTCCGTGTTGCCCAGCAACAGCCCCAAAACATCACTGCTCTAGAGGAGATCTGCATGGAGGAATGGGCCAAAATACCAGCAACAGTGTGTGAAAACCTTGTGAAGACTTACAGAAAACGTTTGACCTCTGTCATTGCCAACAAAGGGTATATAACAAAGTATTGAGAAACTTTTGTTATTGACCAAATACTTATTTTCCACCATAATTTGCAAATAAATTCATTAAAAATCCTACAATGTGATTTTCTGGATTTTTTTTCTCATTTTGTCTGTCATAGTTGAAGTGTACCTATGATGAAAATTACAGGCCTCTCTCATCTTTTTAAGTGGGAGAACTTGCACAATTGGTGGCTGACTAAATACTTTTTTGCCCCACTGTATTTCTTCACCAACTGTCAGAAACCGTCTCAGGGGGAAGCTCATCTGCGGGCTCGTCATCCTCACTAGGGTCTTGACCTGACTGCAGTTCGGCGTTGTAACTGACTTCAGTGGGCAAATGCTCACCTACGATGGCCACTGACATGCTGGAGAAGTGTGCTCTTCATGGATGAATCCCGGCTTCAACTGTACAGGGCAGATGGCAGACAGCGTGGCATATGTGTATGGCGTCTTGTGGGCGAGCTGTTTGCTGATGTCAACGTTGTGAACAGAGTGCCCCATGGTGGTGGTGGGGTTATGGTATGGGTAGTCATAAGCTACGGACAACGTACACAATTGCATTTTATCGATGGCGATTTGAATGCACAGAGATACCATGACGAAATCCTAAGGCCCGTTCATGCCATTCATACGCTGCCATCACCTCATGTTTCAGCATGATAATGCACGGCCACATGTTGCAAGGATCTGTATACAATTCCTGGAAACTGGAAATGTCCCAGTTCTTCCATGGAATGCATTCTCACCAGACATGTCACCCATTGAGCATGTTTGGGATGCTCTGGATCGACGTGTACGACAGCATGTTCCAGTTCCTGCCAATATCCAGCATCTTCTCACAGCCATTGAAGAGGAGTGGGACAACATTCCACAGGACACAATCAACAGCCTGATCAACTCTATGCGAAGGAGATGTATTGCACTGCATAGGGCAAATGGTGGTCACACCAGATACTGACTTTTTTTTTTTAAGGTATCTGTGACCAACAGATTCATATCTGCATTCCCAGTCGTGAAATCCACAGATCAAGGCCTAATTAATTTATTTCAATTGACTGATGAACTGTAACTCAAATCTTGATTGTTGCATTTATATTTTTGTTCAGTGTATATTCTACATCTTGCTTCTTTTTACTATGAACTTGTGTGTAATCTGTCTTGTCTGTCTATCTGTCTGTGTGTAGTAGAGGCAGAGCTGGAGCAGATCGACTTTATAGACAGTTGTACAGGAGAGGAGGAGGAGGAAGAGGAGGAGGGTAGGAGAGGAGAAGTAGCAGAAACCATCAGCCTCAGTTCCCAGTTCATGGCTTACATTGAGCGCCGCGTCACCAGAGAGGTGTGTTGCATGTATTTGTGTGTGTGTGATATAAAATAGGTATGCCATTCAGCAGACACTTTTATCCAAAGGGAGTTAATCATGCGTGCATATATTTTGTATGCGTGGCCCCGGTGGGAATCACTCACACCCAAACAAGCACCATGCTCCGCCAACTGTGTGTGTGTTCATGAATGCGCATGTGTGTACGACTGGCCAGTGTGCACAGGACTGTATGTAGAAGGCTGGGGGTGCGTTCATCACGACAGAACAGTATGCAACATTTAATTCAACAGAAACTACTGTTCTGAATGACCAGTTGAAGAACCTGATTATGGTGACCCAGTCAGCGATTGTGTATGGTGTGCTCCTTGAATTTTGCAATTTGAAATGGTCATATCCATATTGATTAGGCCACACTCCCCAAACGGGAACAAACGTAACTCAAAGGCTGTTGAACAATGGTTTGCACCATTTTGGGGAATCGTGTCATTCAGTGCAAATCTTCACGCAACATAGCAAACGTTGAACCGAACTGAACCAACCCCTGGTGTGTTTGTGGTGTAAGGGCGAGATAGTGGCTGGTGTGTTGATGACTGTCTCTTTGTAGGGCTCTCCAGTCAAGTCCAACTCCTCCAGAGACTCGAGGACAGACGACCCGAGGCGACACAATTCTCTGCAGAACAGGTAGGAAGACCTACACACACACCCTACCTATCTATCTAGTAACTTGACCTATAACCAATGTTCCCTCTAAGTTGCGCACACGAACAGTACTCCCAAGACTGCCGCGCAGAAATATCAGCCCACAGAGAGAAGCACGAGATTTGAACTTCAAATCAAAATTTGTGTCACATGCACCGAATACAACAGGTGTAGACCTTACAGTGAAATGCTTACTTACAAGCCCTTAACCAACAATGCCATTTTAAGAAAAATAAGTGTTATGTAATAAATAGATAAGTAAAAAATAAAAATAACATAATTAAAGAGCAGCAGTAAAATAACAGTAGCGAGGTTATACACAGGTACCGGTACAGAGTCAATGTGCGGTGGCACCGGTTAGTCGAGGTAATATGTATATATAGGTAGAGTTAAAGTGACTATGCATAGATAATAAACAGAATAGCAGCAGTATAGAAGGGGGAGAACAATGCAAATAGTCTGGGTAGTCATTTGATTAGCTGTTCAGGGGTCTTATGGCTTGGGGGTAGAAGCTGTTAAGAAGCCTTTTGGTCCTAGACTTGGCGCTCCTGTACCACTTGCTGTGTGGTAGCAGAGAGAACAGTCTATGACTAGGGTGGCTGGAGTCTTTGACAATTTTTAGGGCCTTTTTCTGAAACCTCCTGGTATAGAGTTCCTGGATTGCAGGAAGCTTGGCCCCAGTGATGTACTGGACTGTACGCACTACCCTCTGTAGTGCCTTGCGGTCAGAGCCCCAGCAGTTGTCAAACCATGCACTGATGCAACCTGTCAGGATGCTCTCGATGGTGCAGCTGTTGAACGTTTTGAGGATCTGAGGACCCATGATAAATCTTTTCACTCTCCTGAGAGGGAATAGGCTTTGTCGTGCCCTCTTCACGACTGTCTTGGTGTGTTTGGAGCGTGATAGTTTGTTGGTGATGTGATCTCAACCTGCTCCACAAAAAAAAAACATTTAGCCTAACGGCCAACATTAGGTACAGTAATAGAAATATACATTGGTCCAGAGCCAGGCGGAGTATGACTCGTTGAAGAGGGCAAGGAACGAGATGGAGTCACAATCCATCCCAGGCACACCTGTGAGCTCTGGAACTCCACCTCCGACAGACAGTCAACATACTTGGCGGGTTCATCAGGTCATCGGTTCACCCTGACATTTCCATTCCTCTTCTGACAACAGAAATTGACCAACTGCTCACCAGGCACAGCAAGGACCGCCCGGGCCGTTATGCTTTTCTGCTATTCCATGGATGTGTAACCGAAGAGAGATACCACAAGTGGGCACAGAATACCAATTGGGATGGATCCCGAGGCAAATTGTGGCTTACCAGTGAACCTCCGGGTGTTCATCATTAATACTGTGTCAGAAGTGTCTGTCCATGACTGATGCAACCCGAAAAAGCATTGAAGACAGAGTTAATGAGTACTTGAGGTCACCGAGAAAGTCTGGACATGGCCTGCTCTCCCTTATGTAAGGAATTAGGCACTTTCCCATGTTTAGTACAGTATGTACTGTAGGCTATGTTTACTTGTCAGACTGCATAGTAGCTTAATAAACAAATGCAGGTGGCTTCTGTCTTCAAAATGTGTTGAATGCTTTATTATCCAAATGTAAAAGCATATACTGTACAGTACTGTATTTCTTCATCAGCATCTTTATGCTTTCGTTAATAAAATAATGATAAAAAATACTCTTTCAAAATGCAGATGTTGATTTAGTTATGGATGCATAATGAATTGCTATGGGAATAAATATAACTGATTTACAGAAATATTGGAGCAAAGTTGTCTAATGAAGGCAAACAATTTAGAATCCTTCAATCCTCTTATGCTATAGCATACTCCCGACCGTCACGTTGTACAGCGCCATATTTTCCATTCCATCCTAAAGGAAACCCTGAGGGTTTCATTTTTCGTTTTTCTCGGGAATAGAAACACCATAGTTATAATTAATTATGCCAAATTTCTTAAAATCAATCCCATATACTATGTTATTATGAAAAAGGTTTTAAATTCTCTGGTAATGCCAACATGGTAGAATTTCAAATGCTTTTCAAAGATGCCATCTGGTGGTCAAACCAGCACTAACTTGCATTAACAGAAAATATTTCTGATAATTGAATAACGTGCCACAGAATGCTGCAGCAGCCCGCAAGGTGTGCTGCAGTATGACGTGACTTTTAAAGGAGGAACCTCTGTAGAAGTAATTTAGCTCGTCTGGTAGTCTTGTGTCACTGAGCAGCTCATACTTTGTAGTCTGTAATAGTTTGCAAGCCCTGCCACATCCGACGAGCGTCGGAGCCGGTGTAGTACAATTCAATCTTAGTCCTGTATTGAAGCTTTGCCTGTTTGATGGTTCGTCTGAGGGCATAGCGGGATTTCTTATAACCACTTGGTTAGAGTCCCGCTCCTTGAAAGCAGCAACTCTACCCTTTAGCTCAGTGCGGATGCTGCCTGTAATCTATGGCTTCTGGTTGGGTATGTACGTACAGTCACTGTGGGGACGACGTCATTAATGCACTTATTGATGAAGCCAGTGACTGATGTGGTGCACTTCTCAATGCCATCGGAAGATTATTTTTGTTTTATTCGTCAGTGTTCCTATTTATTTTTTGTCACAGGTTGTCGGCGGATAGGTGCACCTGATTCAGCTGCCCAAAGTGCCGTGTAGGCAAACTGTTGCCATTTTGAACCATTTCATGTGTCTGACATTACAATCTCTGCCTTCCCGGTGGGCCCGGAGAGTAAGTCAAGTGCACTATAGGCCTACCGCTGGTCAATCGGATGGCTCAGATGAGTGTTTGCTTATTTTCTTCTTTAAGCAATGGCTTTTTTTCTGGCCACTCTTCTGCAAAGCCCAGCTCTGTGGAGTGTACGGCTTAAAGTGGTCCTATGGACAGATACTCCAATCTCCGCAGTGGAGCTTTGCTGCTCCTTCAGGGTTATCTTTGTTTGCCTCTGATTAATGCCCTCCTTGCCTGTTCTGAGTTTTGGTGGGCGGCCCTCTTGGCAGCTTTGTTGTGGTGCCATATTCTTTCTATTTTTTAATAATGTATTTAATGGTGCTCTGTTTTTTTATAACCCAACCCTGATCTGTACTTCTCTACAACTTTGTCCCTGACATGTTTGGAGAGCTCCTTGGTCTTCATGGTGCTGCTTGTTTGGTGGTGCTCCTTGCTTATTGGTGTTGCAGACTCTGGGGCCTTTGAGAAGAGGTGTATATATACTGAGATCATGTGACAGATCACGTGATACTTAGATTGCTCACAGGTGGACGTTGAAGGTAATTGGTTGCACCAGATCTTATTTAGAGGCTTCATAGCAAAGGGGGTGAATACATATGCACACACCACTTTTCCGTTTTTTATATTTTTATATATATAAAAAAATATTTTTTTGACTATTTTGTGTATGTCCATTTACATGAAATCCAAATCAAATTCAATTTAAATTCCAGGTTGTAATGCTACAAAATAGGAAAAATGACAAGGGGGTGAATACTTTTGCAAGGTGCTGTACATGGCCAATGTTAAAACTGTAACTTAAAGTGGGTGCAGCTTCAGTGTTCACAGTAAATGTGAACTGGAAGTTGCACAGAATTTTCACAAGTTCAAGTTTGCGCTCAGCAGACCTGAAATTTGCTCAGTCAGTGCCGAAAATGTTTTGAAGGAATATTGCCTATAATAGTGCTGTATATGACGTATAACTCACTCACACAAACACGAGTCCAGCTCTTTGGCAGATTTTCAGTCTGTGTTGTCGTGTCTCTGTTCAGTTTTTCACAAATGTTTTTGACTCAAGAAATTACTGTGCCCAACAGACCATAAAATCACCAGTCTAAATAAAGGTATATATAATCTGTGTTGAGTTAGATCACACATCTAACCCCCCCCCCCCCCCCCCCCCTTCCCCCATCTGTCTCCCACCCACCCCCCTCCCTCAGGACTGCACATGATCCAGCCTCTTCTGCCTCTCATAATCAGGTAACCCAAGTGTGTCTAAATGCTGTGTACAGCTTCCAATACTGATTATTACTACGTCAATTACTACTTTCATGGTTTGAAACGTGATTTATTGAGTCTAAATGTCGATACCACCTCTTTTCAACTCCTCTCCTCTCTTCCTCATGCCGCCTCCTCACCGTCTTTCTGTTTCCCTCTGCTATCTTCCTTCCTTTCTCTCCTTTCTTTTTGTTTCCTCCCTCTTCCTCTCTGTCCCCCCTCCCTCTCTCCCTGTGTTCAGAGAGGGTCAGGGGCCAGGGTTGGTGTTGGTGCCGGTCCGTGCGGGGCGCCGGGTGGGGGCGTGGAGCGCGTGCGGAGGATGGCCCAGTTGGCCGCCCTGCGGTACGAGGAGGAGAGGCAGAAGTCGCGATCAGTGCAGCGGGACACCGTCATGACCTACGTCAAGGTTCCTCCGACTACTATTCATTTTTATTCTGTTGATTTATGTCTTGCTCTTGTATCACTGTGTGCGGTGAGTTAGTGGGGAGTTGATAATAGAAAGTGCTGACACATGCTGTGTATGTATCTATAGTAGTCTTCATGTTTTAAAATGTTAAAAGTAAAAGATAAATATGAATGACCTCAATTGAAAGTGACATTCTCTAGCGCTTCATTATCTGATCTCAAATCCAAGTAGCTCGAGTAGTGAGCTTAAAAAAAACATTTAGACCTTTTGGAGAGTTCTGTGTCACTGAGACTCTTCTCGGTTTCTACAGCACAAAGCATCTCAAAGCCCTACCAAGCTGAGTCCCACAGAGAACGAGGTGAGTCCACACACTGTTCCCTTCTCTCCCTCCCGCTCTTTCTTCTTCGGCTTTGTTTTCCGTGTCTGAAGGTTTCTCCACGGTGAGTTCATGTGTGTTGGCATGAAAGGCTCAAGGTATAACTAGGATTGAATACAGTTTCACAGGGGTTCTCCGTAAACATGACCACGCATAGTCTTCAGCAGTCATGTCTGGTGTCCATTCCGCCCTGTGTCCATTCCTCCCATGCATTCTATCTCATCCCCTTTTCAATTGTCCTCCATTAACCCTCCACCTCACCCCACACACACGCATCATCCCTCTCTTTTGCTCCTATTGTGGTCACGTGCCTTCCTTCACCCTCCCTCCCCTCTCCAGTTATACCATCACTGATTCTTGAGGGTGAAGGCAAAACATCTACGTCCCCAGCAATGTGTTGTCTTTCTTGTCCCTACTCTAGAAAATCTGTGCTAAATGCTGGGCTTCAGACTGCCACCATTTAGTCACATTTTGCCACCCTTTAACTTCGCTGTGCCAGTTACATTTTTTTTATTGGTCGCACTGGTTCGAGCTGCACATTCTAGCTGGTCACCTCAATCAAAACGTCCTATTTTTGGGGTGGATAAAACCATGAATTTGTTAAATAGCAAAGTGCATTATCCTCATGATTCATAATGCAAATGTCTGCCCTGCTGCTGTGCCTGCCGGTTTCATTTTGGCCGGTTGCTTTAATGAGCGAGCTTCACACTCGCTCTACCCCCTTGTGTGGGCCCCTTGTGATTGTATAACATTTCAAAATGCAATTGCGTGGGAAAACTACTTTGGAAACCATCTAGTTGTCCATATTAATGAGAGGAGGGTCTCAGCTTTCTGTAGGTGTTATTTTTATTATTGAGCTCAAAGCACACTGTTTTACAATCCTGATATCTGATATGGCTTTGAAATACAGAGCACATGAAATTGCACATCGGCCATCACAAGTGCAATATGCCTCATTGCAGGTTTATGGGGGACATTTACTGTTATACACTGCTCAAAAAAATAAAGGGAACACTTAAACAACACAATGTAACTCCAAGTCAATCACACTTCTGTGAAATCAAACTGTCCACTTAGGAAGCAACACTGATTGACAATAAATTTCACATGCTGTTGTGCAAATGGAATAGACAAAAGGTGGAAATTATAGGCAATTAGCAAAACACCCCCAATAAAGGAGTGGTTCTGCAGGTGGTGACCACAGACCACTTCTCAGTTCCTATGCTTCCTGGCTGATGTTTTGGTCACTTTTGAATGCTGGCGGTGCTTTCACTCTAGTGGTAGCATGAGACGGAGTCTACAACTCACACAAGTGGCTCAGGTAGTGCAGCTCATCCAGGATGGCACATCAATGCGAGCTGTGGCAAGAAGGTTTTCTGTGTCTGTCAGCGTAGTGTCCAGAGCATGGAGGCGCTACCAGGAGACAGGCCAGTACATCAGGAGACGTGGAGGAGGCCGTAGGAGGGCAACAACCCAGCAGCAGGACCGCTACCTCCGCCTTTGTGCAAGGAGGAGCAGGTGGAGCACTGCCAGAGCCCTGCAAAATGACCTCCAGCAGGCCACAAATGTGCATGTGTCAGCATATGGTCTCACAAGGGGTCTGAGGATCTCATCTCGGTACCTAATGGCAGTCAGGCTACCTCTGACGAGCACATGGAGGGCTGTGCGCCCCCACAAAGAAATGCCACCCCATACCATGACTGACCCACCGCCAAACCGGTCATGCTGGAGGATGTTGCAGGCAGCAGAACGTTCTCCACGGCGTCTCCAGACTGTCACGTCTGTCACATGTGCTCATGTGCTCAGTGTGAACCTGCTTTCATCTGTGAAGAGCACAGGGCGCCAGTGGCGAATTTGCCAATCTTGGTGTTCTCTGGCAAATGCCAAACGTCCTGCACGGTGTTGGGCTGTAAGCACAACCCCCACCTGTGGACGTCGGGCCCTCATACCACCCTCATGGAGTCTGTTTCTGACCGTTTGAGCAGACACATGCACATTTGTGGCCTGCTGGAGGTCATTTTGCAGGGCTCTGGCAGTGCTCCTCCTTGCACAAAGGCGGAGGTAGCGGTCCTGCTGCTGGGTTGTTGCCCTCCTACGGACTCCTCCACGTCTCCTGATGTACTGGCCTGTCTGCTGGTAGCGCCTCCATGCTCTGGACACTACGCTGACAGACACAGCAAACCTTCTTTCCACAGCTCGCATTGATGTGCCATCCTGGATGAGCTGCACTACCTGAGCCACTTGTGTGGGTTGTAGATTCCGTCTCATGCTACCACTAGAGTGAAAGCACCGCCAGCATTCAAAAGTGACCAAAACATCAGCCAGGAAGCATAGGAACTGAGAAGTGGTCTGTGGTCACCACCTGCAGAACCACTCCTTTATTGGGGGTGTCTTGCTAATTGCCTAAAATTTCCACCTTTTGTCTATTCCATTTGCACAACAGCATGTGAAATTTATTGTCAATCAGTGTTGCTTCCTAAGTGGACAGTTAGATTTCACAGAAGTGTGATTGACTTGGAGTTACATTGTGTTGTTTAAGTGTTCCCTTTATTTTTTTGAGCAGTGTATTAATACATGGCTATAATCAGTAGGTGTTATATGTAGAGTTAGCGACCAAGCCTATGTGTTGAGGTGCTCCCACAATAATGTGATTTGTACCACATCTAGGGCTGTGGCGGTCAAAAAACTTGTCAGCTGGTTGTCATGCAAAAGCTGCCTGTCTCACGGTAATTTACTGTTAATTAACATCAACACGTTTAACATTTCCAGGTATCCATGCAAACATGACGCTGATGCACACCTTTGGAACATCTACATTTTAAAAAAGTATAATAAATCAATTCAATATACACCATCACAGTAAATCCATGATTTGTTCTAGGCAGGTCTAAAGAAACATGATGATATGAAGAAAATGTATTTCAGAAGAACAGAACATGAGTTAGCCTACTGTATGTTATCTGGCTGTGAGCCATGCCATAGGCTGTAGGTTTGTTCATTTAGCAGACAAGATACTTTTGTATATATAGTGTATGTGGACACCCGATGGATGAGTGGATTTGGCTATTTCAGCCACACCCTTTGCTGACAGTTGTGTGAAATGGAGCACATAGCCATGCAATCTCCATAGACAAATATTGTCAGTAGAACGGCCTTTCTGAAGAGCTCAGTCACTTTCAATGTGGCACCGTCATAGGATGCTATGGCTATGTTGAGCATAAAAGTGATCATTTGAACAGGTCCTATACACTAGATTTAGAGTTATTTGGCAACTTTAGTTGTGAATGATATAAACCATAGAATGTCTTAGAAATCAAAAGATATATGGGCTGCATGTGACTATAGGCTATTGATCATTTGAGAAAGTCACAAAAAAAGCTTGCCACTTTTCCGCTGGTTCATTTCACTCATGTCAGGTAGGCTACTCCGGTTATTTTGCCTTGACAGGTGATATTCCGCCCAAACTCTGTATGTCATGGCCTCTCCAACCCTGTTCCTGCAGCTACAGTATGCTTAATTTGGGAAACCAAGTGAAAACTGTTCGGGAACATCGATAGTGACATGTTTTCACAATGCAACTTATTTAATTAAACGGTTGACAGCCCCTCTGCATGCTGGAGAAAGGAATGAAGGAGAGAGGGGAGGAGATAAACGCACGGTGGTGAGATTCTGTAGCGAATGGTAATGTAATGCCTATTAATTATGAAAACATTTTTTTAAATATATTACTAGCCTATTCAAAATCAAATACAAATTCTCTATAATTGTAGGGTAACGCTGCATTTATTTAATTTAGGCTAGACCAATTATGTACCAAAGATATCTTAAATCAGTATTTATTTGTATGTTTTTCTGCCATGTGTAATATGCGGTAGGCTATATTTTGTATAATGGCACAATCATTATAATTCAGGATTTTTGGGGGGCTTGGGCTCATATATAGGCCAATGCGTAATCATAAGCTCTAATATGCATATACAGTGCATTCGGAAAGTATTCAGACCCCTTGACTTTTACCACGTTTTGTTAGTCTTATTCTAAAATAGATTAAATACGTTTTTTCCCTTATTAATCTACACACAATACCCCATAATGACAAAGCGAGAATAGGTTTTTAGACATTATTGCACATATATATATATATATATATATATATAAATACCTTATTTATGTAAATATTCAGACCTTTTGCTATCAGACTCGAAATTGAACTCAGGTGCATCCTGTTTGCATTGATCACCCTTGAGGTGTTTCTAACTATGGTAAATTCAGTTGATTGGACATGATTTGGAAAGGCACACACCTGTCTATATAAGGTCCCAGAGTTGATAGTGCATGTCAGAGCAAAAAAACAAGCCATGAGGACAAAGGAATTGTCTGTAGAGCTCCGAGTTAGGATAGTGTCAAGGCACAGATCTGAGGAAGGGTACCAAAACATTTCTGCAGCATTGAAGGTCTCCAAGAACCCAGTGGCATCCATCATTCTTAAATGGAAGAAGTTTGGAACCACCAAGACTCTTCCTAGAGCTGGCTGCCTGGCCAAACTGAGCAATCGGGGGAGAAGGGCCTTGGTCAGGAGGGTGACAAATCAAATGTATTTATATAGCCCTTCTTACATCAGCTGATATCTCAAAGTGTTGTACAGAAACCCAGCCTAAAACCCCAAACAGCAAGCAATGCAGGTGTAGAAGCACGGTGGCTAGGAAAAACTGCCTAGAAAGGCCAACACCTAGGAAGAAACCTAGAGAGGAACCAGGCTATGAGGGGTGGCCAGTCCTCTTCTGGCTGTGCCGGGTGGAGATTATAACAGAACATTGCCAAGATGTTCTAATGTTCATAAATGACCAGCATGGTCAAAAAATAATAATCACAGTAGTTGTCGAGGGTGCAACAAGTCAGCACCTCAGGAGTAAATGTCAGTTGGCTTTTCATAGCCGATCATTCAGAGTATCTCTACCGCTCCTGCTGTCTCTAGAGAGTTGAAAACAGCAGGTCTGGGACAGGTAGCACGTCCGGTGAACAGGTTAGGGTTCCATAGCCGCAGGCAGAACAGTTGAAACTGGAGCAGCAGCAAAGCCAGGTGGACTGGGGACAGCAAGGAGTCATCATGCCAGGTAGTCCTGAGGCATGGTCCTAGTGCTCAGGTCCTCCGAGAGAAAGAAAGAGAGAATTAGAGAGAGCATACTTAAATTCACACAGGACACCGGATAAGACAGGAGAAGTACTCCAGATATTACAGACTGACCCTAGCCCCCCGACACATAAACTACTGCAGCATAAATACTGGAGGCTGAGACAGGAGGGGTCAGGAGACACTGTGGCCCCATCCGATGATACCCCTGGACAGGGCCAAACAGGCAGGATATAACCCCACCCACTTTGCGAAAGCACAGCCCCCACACCACTAGAGGGATATCTTCAACCACCAACTTACCATCCTGAGACAAGGCCGAGTATAGCCCACAAAGATCTCCGCCACGGCACAACCCAAGGGAGGGCGCCAACCCAGACAGGAAGATCACGTCAGTGACTCAACCCACTCAAGTGATGAAACTCTCCTAGGGACGGCATAGAAGAGCACCAGTAAGCCAGTGACTCAGCCCCTGCAATAGGGTTAGAGGCAGAGAATCCCAGTGGAGATAGGGGAACCGGCCAGGCAGAGACAGCAAGGGTGGTTCGTTGCTCCAGAGCCTTTCTGTTCACCTTCACACTCCAAGGAACCCAATGGTCACTCTGACAGAGCTCCCGAGTTCCTCTGTGGAGATGGGAGAATCTTCCAGAAGGACAACCATCTCTGCAGCACTCCACCAATCAGGACTTTATGGTAGAGTGACCAGACGGAAGCCATTCTTCAGTAAAAGGCACATGACAGCCCACTTGGAGTTTGCCAAAAGGCACCTAAAGGAATAAGGCTGTGATGTAACAAAATGTGGAAAAGGTCAAGGGGTCTGAGTACTTTCTGAATGCACTGTATATAGAGGTCTATAGAGCCTGTCTGCATTCCTGATTTCTGTAAGCTCCAAAGCCCTAGATGCAGTGCAAATCACATTATTGTGGAAGCACCTCCTCTAAGAGTATGAATTAGGCTGTTTGAGAAGGTTTGAATCGTAAGCAACCTGCATACACATTGTTTGAAGTACAGTAGATCAACATAGCTACTGTAGTAGGTCAAAGTTGTGTACTGGAAAATTGTTTTATTTTTACTGCGCAAAGGTTGTTTAAGCAAGCAATGATGTTGTTAACCAGTCAGCGTAAATGTGTATTATAATGACAAAAATAAAATTGCATTGACAGAGGGTGTCAATGCATACTGAGTCTATGCATAAGGTACAGGCTGTAACATTAGCTAGCTACATTGCTTAGCAATGGTAGAGCATTGGTTTCGTAGGCATTGTGTGAATTGTCTTTCTGCTTCAGACCAATGCCCACTTCTCACTTAAAACACATTATTTCCATGGTTGTTGCAACATTCTCATACAACATAACACAACAATACAAGTAAAAAATACACAATGACAAATGACAGAAGTAATGTAGTTATTAGAATTTATTTAATATTAACAGCTGATTTTACAGACGGAAGTGAAAAACCAGAAACGTATCTAAGCCAATATTTTAACAAGAAAATCAACATGTAGCCTACCCATTACTTTACTGACTTTATTGTCCCCGTGGGGAAATTGTTGCAGTGTCATGTACACGTTTAGTGACATTTAAATACAAAACAAATTGACAATACAACTTTCATAATAGTTACCTTTATTTATTTATTTAGTTTTTATTTAACCTTTATTTAACTAGACAAGTCAATTAAGAACAAATTCTTATTTTCAATGACGGCCGACCGGGGGACAGTGGGTTAATTGCCTTGTTCAGGGGCAGAACGACAGATTTTTACCTTGTCAGCTCAGGGATTCGATCTAGCAACCTTTTGGTTACTGGCCCAACGCTCTAACCACTAGGCTACCTGCCGCCACTGGTTTGATTACATACCAATAAAAAGAGACCAGCCTGCTGGCCTTACTGGGTGGATAGGAACATTAAACCACTGCTATTTTTATTTTACTTACATTTTTATTTGATGTGAACGAAAAAATGATTACCTACCTGTGTTGACCGGCTTCTTCAAGCTTTGCGAAAATAACACATTTCTACATTTGCCTGCTCTATTCCAAAACGGACAACTTTTGACTGCTATAATGTGTACATTTTGTCAGGTTAGAGTTGATTTTACAGGGAGTTTTTTTTTGTCTGGCACAAATGATTGTCTAGTTGTGTTTTTCCTGCTGAGGGGTGCCCTATACCTGCGCCCAGAGGGGAGTAGTTCAAAGTCCAGGTACAGGGGGTGGCTTTGGTCTAAAATGATTATGTGAGCCTTGCGGAGGGCCCTGACCTTAAAGATCTCATCCAGGCCTGTCTGTTTGACTCCAAGTACCTTGCTTGCTGTGGTGATAATCCTTCTCAGCATATTTCTCTGGCTGACAGTGGCATTGCCAAACCAACAAACAATACAAAAAGTTAAAATACTCTCAATGAAAGATTTGTAAAACAGAGTTAATATAGTACAGTCTACATTAAAAGATCCCAGCTTTTTGAGAAAGTACAGTCTCTGTTGGCTCTTTTTGTAGATCAGGTCTGTACATTTACTCAACTGAAGCTTATTGTCCAAGAGGACACCCAGATATTTGTATTCCTCTACAATCTCTATATTCTGACCTCTGATAGATGTTGCAGAGGTAGGTGTTGTACACTTCCTGAAGTCTATGCACATCTCTTTGGTCTTATTGGTATTGAGGACCAAATGTGATTCGTCACACCACTCTACCAAGTCATTTAGGACCGGCCATGGTGTTCCTCGTCATCATGCAACAGGCTGATCAAGGCAGTGTCATCAGCGAACTTAACAAGGTGTGTCAGGATGGGAACTAGTACAACTATTAGTGTACAAGATGTACAGGAGTGGGGACAAAACGCATCCCTGAGGAGAGCCAGTGTTGGTGTTGCGTATGTCTGACACTTGGGGACCTATTTTGACCTGCTGTGACCGTTGGCTCAGGAAGTCCAACAGCCACAAAACCAGCCCTCCGTCTGAGAAGTCCCGAATGAGTCTCTGTGCCAGAATGTAAGGCTGGATTGTGTTGAAGGCAGAAGAAAAGTCAACAAACAAAACCCTGACATGGGATTTGGCACCCTCTAGATGTCTGTAGACCATGTTGATGAGAGTAAGAATGGCATCATCAACTCTGCTGGGCTGAGGAGGAGCCCCTGGGTGATGCTGAGAATGACAATTTACTAATTTCATTACTAAGGTTGACAAGGCGGTAGTCATTCAGCACAGAGGGATTAGAAGCTTTAGGAATTGGTATAATTGAGTTTTTACACAATACTGGCACGTGTTGCTGGTCGAGTGAGGATTGGAAATTGTCTGTAAAAACACCAGCAAATTGTTCAGCACAGTGCTTTAACACATGTCCACTTATTTTGTCTGGGCCTGGGCTTTTGTGTGCGTTACATCCCCTGAACAACTTCAAAACATCAGCCTGTTTAACAACAACCCTCTCAAACATTTGTAATGATGCTTCCATTTGTTTTACCTCCGACACAAATTGTCTGATTCAAATCTTGAGAAGAAAACATTCAGTTGATTAGCCATGTTCTGGTCCTCATGTCTCCCAAGGTCAGCATGGTTTTCCCGCTGCCTATGTGGGGGGCACTAGCCAGGGATTTAATCCCTTGCCAGGCCACCCTTGAGTTTCCTGAGGAGAGGCTCCTCTCCACCCTTTGCTTGTATGCCTCCTTGTCCACCAGTATCTGTCTTTTTATCTCACATTGTACATCTCTTAAAGCCTGTCTATCACCCTCAGCATAAACTGCCTTCTTCCTATTAAGTTGTGATTTTAGATTTTTTTTGATACCCAAGGCTTATTGTTAGGGACGATTTTACAGGTTTTAGTAGGCACAACTGACTCAACAGAAGTTTTCATAGTCTTAAACAACATCTGTGAGTTCATCAAGATCAGAGCTGCTGTCCTCAAATACCTCCCACACAGTACAGTCAAAACATCCCTGGTGACCAAATACCTCCCACGCAGTACAGTCAAAACACCCCTGGAGACCAAATACCTCCCACGCAGTACAGTCAAAACACCCCTGGAGACCAAATACCTCCCACGCAGTACAGTCAAAACACCCCTGGAGACCAAATACCTCCCACACAGTACAGTCAAAACACCCCTGGTGACCAAATACCACCCACATAGTACAGTCAAAACACCCCTGGTGACCAAATACCTCCCACGCAGTACAGTCAAAACACCCCTGGTGACCAAATACCTCCCACGCAGTACAGTCAAAACACCCCTGGAGACCAAATACCTCCCACGCAGTACAGGCAAAACACCTCTGGAGACAAGTGGTACTGTTGTCCTTCCAGATCTGGACAGTCTTAACTGTGGGTTTCTCCCTCTCCAGGAGGCGACAGTAGATTGGCCTGAGGTAGACAACATTGTGGTCTGATGTCCCCAGGGGAGGTCTGGTGGTGGCAGAGAACGCATTTGGTATTGTCCCATAGCACATCAAGTCGAGTCTTATTTTTCCTAGTGTGACATTTCACATACTGGTGGTATGTGCGCAGGACTTTGTACAAAGTACAGTTGTTAAAATCCCCTAAAATAAATTTGGTTGCGTCGGGGGAGATGGAGTCCAGTTTCTGTGACAGATTATAAATAATCTCTGATGCCTTTGTTATATTAGCTTTAGGTTGAATGTACACAACGGTAACAAACAATTGGGGCAACAGTAGGGTCGCAGTGACACAGAAAGCAGTTCAATGTCGGGGGTACAGAGATCTTACCAGGATCCATTTACACCACTGGTCCCTGAAAGCAGGCAGACATGCCAGCCGTGATTTTTCGGTGTGACTATCAGATCACGGTCCGCTCTGACCAGTGTAAAGCCGGCCATCTCCACTTCCCTGTCCGGGACTCTGTCATCCAGCCAAGTCTCAGTAAACGCCAGCAAACAGGCCTCCCGGTATTTGTGTTGGAAGCGCAGATTCGCTGACAGCTCACCCGCTTTCCCCCTCAGTGACTTGATCAGCAAGGTGGTGGGTAAGGGGAGTTGGTTCTTTAATTTCTGAAGTCTTTGTCTGATTCCCCCTCGTTTTCCAGGTTTGCATTTGGGTTTGTAATCCACTCACAGACAATCAGGGATTAGATGGTCCATTGGGATATCCATGGCGTTTGAGTTGCATTGTAGTAAGAACTCCCTGCTGTATTGGATTCCGCTGCCAGATGCGTTTTCATAATTTAGTCCGTTCGTAGCGGGTATGTACACGATCAACAAGATCAGTCCAACACCCCACCACTGTAAATCCATGGTTGGCAGATTGCTTGTAAACTAAGTGTACAAATTGAAAACATAAAAGAACGGCACACGAAACGCCACGCCACACTGCAGGTCGCACCAGAGCCGCGCCCCCCATGAACTATTTACATACATTATTGACTGTCACATTAGGTGGCTCAGAGAGCAAGGCATGAAATGGTACAAACTACTCGATGTTCTGCACCAGCAGAGGCCCTGTGCTACTACTCCCCCTGACATCATAGTCATCCACCTCAGTGGAAATGACTTGAATACACCAACGGGTATATCTGCCGCACCAACGGGTGCGAATGTTTCCCTGGACAACAGTGGTCTTCTCTGATATCGCGCAGTGGAGGAGCTGGATGTTCCAGTAGGAACAGAAGTGCATAAAGGGGGTCCAGCGCTCCCTCAATCAGCTGGTGTAGGCATTTAAGGGAACACAATCTACCACCCTGCCATTAAGCAGTGTGTCCCTGGGATGTACCGTAGGGGTGGAGTGCATCCTGACGGATGAGGGCAATGACGTATTCCTTGAGAGTTGGTCTCAAGTCTCCACCGTTCTCTCCTTCTTAGTAGGAAGACGGAGAAGGGTGCAATTACGGCCTGCAATTCGGGGCGTTCCTGCATGTGGGCATTCCTGTATCTGCAGGAATCCCTCCTTATACTTCTATTGGTCCATTTTTAAGATCGTACTCCAATACACAGGTGGGAGTGCTCCAATACACTGTGGTGGTAATGCAACTTAACATTGGATGCTAACTTCCGATAAACCCCACAGTAGAAGATGCACGGATGACAACGCCGTTAGCTAGCTAGCTAGGACAACTGTAGACAGTGTCCTTTGCCCCTGCTGTCAGGTACTGTTTTTCCTCAGTTCTGTTAATGGCGAGGGCAAGTGTTAGCAAAGGACACTGGGTGCTAGCTTGCTAGTTAAAGCTTCTTACGGCTGAAATCCTGTTAACGGGATCGATTTGACAACCACCAGTGAAAGTGCAGGGCGCCAAATTCAAACAACAGAAATCTCATAATTAAAATTCCTCAAACATACAAGTATTATACACCATTTTAAAGAAACTTGTTTTTAATCCCACCACAGTGTCCGATTTCAAAAAGGCTTTACGACGAAAGCATACCATGCAATAATCTGAGTACAGCGCTGAGGCACCAAAACAAGCCATACAGATACCCGCCATGTTGTGGAGTCCACAGAAGTCAGAAATAGCATTATAAATATTCACTTACCTTTGATGATCTTCATCGGAATGCACTCCCAGGAATCGCAGTTCCACAATAAATGTTTGTTTTGTTTGGTAAAGTCCATCATTTATGTCCAAATACCTCCTTTTTGTTCGCGCGTTTAGTTCACAAATCCAAATTCACGAGGCGCAGGCACTTAGCCCAGAAGAAAAGTCAAAAATTCCATTACAGTTCGTAGAAACATGTCAAACGATGTATAGAATCAATCTTTAGGATGTTTTTATCATAAATCTTCAATAATATTCCAACCGGACAATTCCTTTGTCTTTAGAAATGAAAAGGAACGCAGCTCACTCTCACGGGCCGCGTGCATGACTTAGCTCATGGCTTTCTGCCAAACCTCTTAGTCAAACAGCCCTTATTCGCTCCCCCTTCACGGTAGAAGCCTGAACCAAGGTTCTAAAGACTGTTGACATCTAGTGGAAGCCTTAGGAAGTGCAATGTGACCAATATCCCACTGTATATTTGATAGGCAATGATTTGAAAACCTACAAACCTCAGATTTCCCACTTCCTGGTTGGATTTTTGCTCAGGTTTTTGGCTGCCATATGATTTCTGTTATACTCACAGACATCATTCAAACAGTTTTAAAAACTTCAGAGTGTTTTCTATCCAAATCTACTAATAATATGCATAGCTTAGTTTCTGGGCCTGAGTAGCAGGCAGTTTACTCTGGGCACCTTATTCATCCAAGCTACTCAATACTGCCCCCCAGCCATAAGAAGTTAACTAGTTAGGACTCCGGTGCACAGCTGGTAGGAAAGGTAGCTAGCTAACATTAGCTAGGACACCGGTGGACAGTGTCCTTCGCCCCTGCTTGTCGAACACTGTTCTCCCGCAGTTCTGTTAACAGCGAGGGCAAGGTGTTCAGCAGGCATTGGCGAAGAGCACTAGGTGCTAGTTAGCTATCTAACTAGGACTCCGGTACACAGCAGGTGGGATAGCTAGCTAGCTCGCACACCGGTAGACAGTGTACTTCCCCCCCTGCCTGTCAAGCACTGCTTTCCCGCAGTTCTGTTAACTACGGCGAGGGCAGGTGTTCGGCAGGCGGAATCAAAGCGAATTAGCTAGGTAGCTTGGAGGACTTGTGTACACAGTAGGCGGGAGGCGAGGGTGACACCGGTAGACTGTGTCCTTCGCCCCCGAAAAACTCATAATACTTTTATTTCCCTTTTCTTTTGACTCACATTTAATCGCATAGATAATCAGGTGAAATCTCGAATATCAAGGGTAACAAAAGCATGAAGAGGGCGTGTGTGGGGTGTATGCAGGAACCAATAGGATGCTCGAGGGGGGTCACAATGACACACTATAAGCAAGATGCTCGCATAGTCCCTGTCCCTTGTCACAATGATGCTATCTATAAGAGCCCACTAATAATTGAAATTAAGCACACACCGTGTGTGTGAAAGAATACCATGCCATTTTTTCAGACAGCACAATTATGAACTTGAAAATGTATCAATAAACCAGTTAGGCACATTTGGCAGACAATACATTTTGAAAAGTAATGCAATGCTTCAGTCTAAAACTTTGCACATAAACTGCTGTCATCTAGTGGCCAAAATCTAAATTGTGCCTAGAGTCCTCAATCATATAATGACCTTTTTCTTGCATTTCAAAGATGATGGAACCAAAAGAATATAGAAAATGCATTTTTTTTTTTTTGTTATCCTTTACCAGATCAAATGTGTTATATTCTCCTACATACATTTCACATTTACACAGACGTCAAAGTGTTTCCTTTAAAATGGTATTAAGAATATGCATATCCTTGCTTTAGGTTCTGAGCTACAGGTAGTTAGATTTGGGGATGTCATTTTAGACAAAAAAAAAAAAAATTTTAAAGGGTCCAATCCCTTAAGCAATAAGGCACAAGGGGGTGTTGTATATGGCCAATATGCCACGGCTAAGGGCTGTTCTTAGGCACGAAGCGGAGTGCCTGGATACAGCCCTTAGCCATGGTATATTGGCCATATATCACAAACCCCCAAGGTGCCTTATTGCTAGTTTAAACTGTTTACCAACTTAATTAGAGCAGTAAAAATAAATATTTTGTCATACCTGTGGTATATATATATACCTGTGGTATATACCACGCTGTCAGCTAATCAGCATTCAGGACTCGAACCACCCAGTTTATAATTGTGCTTATTACATGCAAGTGTCAAGGCCAACAGTTTACACAGATCACTTCAGCCATGTGGAAAAACCTTACATAGCTAAATGTATTTAGCTTCCTTTCTCTCATCCGACTGGTGTTAGCCAGCTACTACTGGTACTGTTTCTGTGTAACCCAAGTGCTTTGGTCCGAACTCTGAGATTCAAGTTGTTAGCACTGTCACTTCTTTAATAAAGCATTGTGAATGACTTTATAAGGTGCTGACTCAAATATATTCCATTGTGTGATGCGGCACACATTTTTGGGCTGGTGACACCAACTGAAAATGTTAGTGACACCAGGGGAAAATGTTAGTCTGGAGCCCTGGCTATATATCCTAGCTATATCCCCCTCCTCTCCATCCTCACCTCCTGTCTTCTTGTGTGTTCTGTCCTCATTCCCTCTCTTCCACTCCTCCCTGCCAGAACGCGTACCCCTCCAGGCGTTCCACCCACACGGACGACTCAGCCCTCTTCATGGTAAGGCCCCGGGGCTGTGCTCCCATTCTCTTCTTCCCTTCACTCCTCCTCCACTGATTTTAAAACAGTGGTCAATTTAGGTTTTACATCAACAAATAACCTTCGATTCATTGCATGTGCATCTCTTATTAAAGAGACCCTGCAATTCCCGGTCGCCCCCACATGTGGTGTTACCTGCTCTCTTTCCGTCCTCTAACCACCCGTCAACACCCAATAACCTTTCATTGTCCTCCCTCCTTCTCTAACTAGTCTTCCAGGGTTGGATTGACACTCTTGTCTGATTTATAGTGTGAATGTGTGTAGCTATATAAACAATCTATAGACTTACAGGTAACTGACAAATGAGGGATACAAAGTATATTAAAAGCAGGTGCTTCCACACAGGTCTGGTTCCTGAGTTAATTAAGCAATTAACATCCCATCATGATTAGGGTCATGTATAAAATGCCCAGTTAAACATTATTTTGGCCCTCATGGCTAGAAGAAGAGATCTCAGTGACTTTGAAAGAGGGGTCTCAAAGGAGCATATGGGGTTTAAAGTGTGTGTGTGTGTCTCTCAGTCACCAGATCTCAACCCAATTGAACACTTATGGGAGATTCTGGAGCGGCGCCTGAGAGTGTTTTCCACCACCATCAACAAAACACCAAATGATGGAATTTCTCATGGAAGAATGGTGTCGCATCCCTCCAATAGAGTTCCAGACTTGTAGAATATCTAACTGTGACGTTTTCATTACGCACCAAACTGCCAAGTGGGACTAAGATGAAACGCTCATTTTCATTTTCTGTCAAGTGCCTAATGAACACCACCCTGGCTATTATACATTTTTCACACAAACGTTCCTCTGACCCAAACTGTACTCCTCTGGCTCACTTTTCTCTGAGCACAGTATGGTCTAACCCAAGGATCAGCCTGCTTTGTTACACACAGCTTATTTAAAGCCTGGTTTGGGCGGGACATGGCGAGCTAACCATGCCCCTCTGCTCACTTAAGGAAATGTAAAATGTAAATATCCACACCAGCACGGTATGGTTTGGGTCGGCACGATAGTGTGAAAATGCTGTTAGTATAGTTATTAGATGACCTGCTGATATTGGATTCCTTGCCTGTCCCCTTCTTGGTTTCATTCACCTGTTCAATAGACAAGGGTCATATCCCAAATGGCACCCTGTTCCCTATATAGTTCACTAATTTTCTATGGAGAGCCCATGGGCGCAGCAAATAGGTCTCTTTGTCTTCCTGGCGCATTGTAACCAGCTTACATCTGTCCTGGCTTAACCCCTCCACTTCTCCACTTCTTTCCCTTCTGATTCCCCTCTTTCTGTGTTTCTTTTCTGTCTCTCTCTCTCTCTTCCGTCTCCGGCTGGTTCACTGTTAGAGCGAGTACCAGCCTCGCATGGTGTTTGAGATAGACACTGACACCAACACTATAAAGAGGAGGCCTGGCATTTACAAGCAGGTGAAACACTTTTGGTTACAGTACTTCATACGCACAAACATTTGACTTGTTTCACACGCACATTTAGGGAGCAACTATGTGTACACAGCATACATACACACACGCAGTCACACATTGTTGGATTAATGATACACAGCAATACATACAAACAAACCAAGTCATAATTGTTTCTGTAAATTGCTCTGGATAAGAGCATTTGCTAAAATACTAAAATGTAAAATGGTGTACATGCGCTGTCTGCAAACATACACTACAGTGCATTCGGAAAGTATTCAGACCCTTAAACTTTTTCCACATTTTGTTATGTTACATCCTTATTCTAAAGTGGATTAAAAAATAATGTTAATTTCATCCATCTACACACAAAACCCCATAATGACAAGGCACACATTTGCAAGTTTATTCAAAATATTTACAAAAGTATTCAGACCATTTGCTATGAAACTCGAAATTGAGCTCATGTGCATCCTGTTTCCATTGATCATCCTTGATGTTTCCGCCGTGCATGTCATAGCAAAAACCAAGCCATGAGGTCGAAGGAATTGTCTGTAGAGCTCAGAGACAGGATTGTGTTGAGGCACAGATCTGGGGAAGGGTACCAAAAAATGTCTGGCGCATTTAAGGTCCCCAAGAACAGTGGCCTCTATCATTCTTAAATGGAAGAAGTTTGGAACCACCAAGACTCTTCCTAGAGCTGGCCGCCCCGCCAAACTGAGCATTCAGGGGAGAAGGGCCTTGGTCAGGGAGGTGACCAAGTACCCAATGATCACTCTGACAGAGCTCCAGAGTTCCTCTGTGGAGATGGGAGAATCTTCCAGAAGGACAACCATCTCTGCAGCACTCCACCAATCGGGCCTTTATGGTAGAGTGGCAAGACGGAAGCCACTCCTCAGTAAAAGGCACATGACAGCCCGCTTGGAGTTTGCCAAAAAGCACCTAAAGGACTCTGACTATGAGAAACAATATTGTTTGGTCTGATGAAACCAAGATTGAACACTCTGGCCTGAATACCAAGCTTCACGTCTGGAGGACACCTGGCACCATCCCTACGGTGAAGCATGGTGGTAGCAGCATCATGCTGTTGGGATGTTTTTCAGCAGCAGGGACTGGGAGTCAGGAACAAGGGAAACCTGAGAGATCCTCAGGACCTCAGACTGGAGGGCGAAGGTCCACCTTCCAACGACCCTAAGCACACAGCCAAGACAACGCAGGACTGGCTTCGGGACAAATCTCTGAATGTCCTTGAGGGGCCCAGCCAGAGCACAGACTTAAACCCCATCGAACATCTCTGGAGAGACCTGAAAATAGCTGTGCAGCGACACTCCCCGTCCAACCTGACAGAGCTTCAGAGGATCTGTAGAGAAGAATGGGAGAAACTCCCCAAATACAGGTGTGCCAAGCTTGTAGCGTCATGCCCAAGAAGACTTGAGGCTGTAATCGCTGCCAAAGGTGCTTTAACAAAGTACTGAGTAAAGGGTATGAATACTTATGTAAATGTGATATTTCAGTTTTTTTTTAATACCTTTGCAAATAATTCTAAAAACCTGTTTTTGCTTTGCCATTGTGGGTTATTGTGTGTGAATTGATGAGGATTTCTTTTAAAATACATTTTAAAACAAGGCTGTAGCGTAACAATGTGGGAAAAGTCAAGGGGTCTGAATACTTCCAAATGCACTGTGTATATATATATATATAAAAGTATGTGTACACCTTTTCAAATTAGTGGATCTGGCTATTTCAGCCACACCTGCTGCTGACAGGTGAATAAAACTGAGCAAACAGCCATGCAATCTCCATAGACAAACGTTGGCAGTAGAATAGCTCACTGAAGAGCTCAGTGACTTTCAACATGGCACCGTCATAGGATGCCACCTTTCCAATAAGTCCATTTGACAAATTTCTGCCCTGCTAGAGCTGCCCCGGTCAACTGTAAATGCTGTTATTGTGAAGTGGAAATGTCTAGGAGCAACAATGGCTCAGCCGCGAAGTGTTATGCCACACAAGCTCACAGAACGAGACCGCTGAGTGCTGAAGCGCATAGCCCCAACATTCACTACCAAGTTCTAAATTGCCTCTGGAAGCAATGTCAGCACAATAACTCTTAGTTGGGATCTCCATGAAATGGGTTTCCATGGCCGAGCAGCCGCAAACAAGCCTAAAATCACCATGCGCAATGCCAAGCGTCGGCTGGAGTGGTGTATAGCTCGCTGCCATTGGACTCTGGAGCAGTGGAAACGCGTTCTCTGGAGTGGCGTATCTGGGTTTGGCGGATGCCAGGAGGACTGCCCCAATGCATAGTGCCAACTGTAAAGTTTGGTGGAGGAGGAATAATGGTCTGGGGCTGTTTTTCATGGTTCGGACTAGGCCCCTTAGTTCCAGTGAAGGGAAATCTTAACGCTACAGCATACAATGATATTCCAGAAGATTCTGTGCTTCCAACTTTGTGGCAACAGTTTGGGAAGGACCTTTCCTTTTTCAGCATGACAGTGCCCCTATGCACAAAGTGAGGTCCATACTGAAATGGTTTGTCGATCGGTGTGGAAGAACTTGACTGGCCTGCATAGAGCCCTGACCTCAACACCATCGAACACCTTTGGGATGAAGTGGAACGCCGACTGCGAGCCAGGCCTAATCACCTAACGTCAGTGCCCGACCTCGCTAATGCTCTTGTGGCTGAAGTCCCCGTAGCAATGTTCCAACATCTAGTGGAAAGCCTAGCCAGAAGAGTGGAGGCTGTTGTATCAGGTGTCCACATCATTTGTGTCATGTAGTGTACCATCACACAGACGCAAACACCCACAAACACAGTTGTTGTTTTGTTGCCCTTATCTGTGCAGCATGCTGTTTCCACTGTGCTTACTCAATTAGCAGAATAGTACTCAATGTTCTCTTTATCTTTCTCAGCATTTAATAGTCTCTTTTTATCTTATTTTTCTTGAGTTACATTTTTATTTTAAAAAATCCTTCAATCCACCTTTTGGCTTTACTCTCTTGTCTCTCTCCTTTTATATTTTTGTCCCCCCCCCCACCCCAGTCTCTTTCCGGGTCTGGGATGTCCATAGATATCGTCCCCACGTGTCTACTGCAGGTACTGCGAACTTGTACGTCTTCTTTTCAACCTCCCTTCGCTGTCTCTTTCTCTTTATTTCCTTATACTTTGGGTGTTAAAGCATGTTGCTAAACACTGGCCCAGGGCCAGTTAGGTGATTGTTAGGGTTTGGCTAGCGCATGTGTGGTGCGCTCTCCCTTGCAAAATGGCTGCCGTGGCATCACCCATGTGTGAGCTGAGGTGTTTCCCCTGTACAATGTAAAGCACTTTGAGCATAGGTGTATATAAATTCAATCCGTTAGAGATCGACCGATTATTGGAGGACCAAAAATATCCGATACCGATTAATCGGACGATTTTATATATATATTTGTAATAATGACAATTACAACAATACTGAATGAACACTTTTATTTTAACTTAATATAATACATAAATAAAATCTATTTAGTCTCAAATAATGAAACATGTTCAATTTGGTTTAAATAATGCAAAAACAAGGTGTTGGAGAAGAAAGTAAAAGTGCAATATGTGCCATGTAAAAAAGCTCAAGTTTAAATTCCTTACTCAGAACATGAGAACATATGAAAGCTGGTGGTTCCTTTTAACATGAGTCTTCAATATTCCCAGTTAAGAAGTTTTAGGTTGTAGTAATTATAGGACTATTTCTCTCTCTACCATTTGTATTTCATATACCTTTGACTATTGGATGTTCTAATAGGTACTTTAGTATTGCCAGCCTAATCTCGGGAGTTGATAGGCTTGAAGTCATAAACAGCACAATGCTTGAAACACAGTGAAGAGCTGCTGGCAAACGCAGGAAAGTGCTGTTTGAATGAATGCTTACGAGCGTGCTGCTGCCTACCACCGCTCAGTCAGACTTCTCTATCAAATATCAAATCATAGACTTAATATAATAAACACAGAAATACGAGCCTTTGGTCATTAATATGGTAAAATCCGGAAACTATCATTTTGAAAACAAAACGTTTATTCTTTCAGTGAAATACGAAACCGTTCCATATTTTATCTAACAGGTGGCATCCCTAAGTCTAAATATTGCTGTTACATTGCATAATTATGTACATTTCTGGCAAATTAATTACGGTCTTTGTTAGGAAGAAATGGTCTTCACACAGTTCGCAACGAGCCAGGCGGCCCAAACTGCTGCATATACCCTGACTCTGCTTGCACAGAACGCAAGAGAAGTGACACAATTTCCTTCGTTAAAATACATTCATGTTAGCAGGCAATATTCACTAAATATGCAGGTTTAAAAAAATATATACTTGTGTATTGATTTTAAGAAAGGCATTGATGTTTATGTTTAGGTACACATTGGTGCAACGACAGTGCTTTTTTCGCTAATGCGCTTGTTAAATCATCACCCGTTTGGTGAAGTAGGCTATGATTTGATGATAAATTAACATGCACCGCATTGATTATATGCAACGCAGGACAAGCTAGTAATATCATCAACCATGTGTAGATAACTAGTGATTATGTTAAGATTGATTGTTTTTTATAAGATAAGTTTAATGCTAGCTAGCAACTTACCTAGGCTCCTTGCTGCACTCGCGTAACAAGTGGTCAGCCTGCCACGCAGTCTCCTCGTGGAGTGCAATGTAATCGGCCACAATCGGCGTCCAAAAATGCCGATTACCGATTGTTATGAAAACTTGAAATTGCCCCTAATTAATCGGTCAACCTCTACAATCCATGAATATTATTGTTATTCTAAGCTAACTCTAAGGAGCACTCTACCTACCTGCAGCCAGAGAGCCTGCTCTATGCCCATAGTCCACCCTCTCTTATGTAACAGTTGCCCATCTTTGCGCTAAAAGATAGGTCTGTAAACACCAAACAGTCGAGTGATGTTTACAGGCCTTTACCCTCCCCCATTACATCTCTGGTGTCAAAGGAGGGGTGAGACCGGAGTATTGTTGAGGGAACTGTATATGCATGAATGGTGTTTTCGTCTTGACTCAAATTACATGAACTCTCTCTCTCTCCCTCTCTTTGTTTGCTCTCCGCTCGGACTCGACTGGCCACTCAGCAGGGCGAGGATCGCTCCTCCTCCCTGTCTCCCACAGGTAAGACACCAGTCACACTATTCCTCCATTTCCCTCTACGGTTACATCACGGCTGCCATACACTGCTCGGTGCAGCTTGTCCTACTGGCTTCCAGGGAAACCAGATTATAAATGGATGTGAACTTGAGCGGCTTCCAACACACTCCTCCCTCTCTTTACTAATTTACTAATTTCTGTATTCCAAATTGACCACTACCCCCTAGACGTTCCTGTGGATCTGAAAGGATTTTACTCCACTGTCTATTCACTCTGCCGCTCTCCCACCTGCTCACATCCTGTTCTGCTTGCAGCCCTCCAATCACCTTCTTACCCCGGCCCTGTTGCCCCGCCCTCCTGCCAGGGGCCCGCCCAGCGGCCAGACAGCTTCCTGTTTCGCCTCAGCCAGAAGGAAGAGCAGAGGAGAGGTATGTCACCGGATCACAACCTCTGGATCTTGGCTGCATGGCCTTGGGAGCTTTCAGAAGAGAGTGTTGGTACCTCTTGAGCGTGCAATGCGCATGTCACAATTGAGTGTCTTATGTGACATTGTTCTGGTAACTGTGTCTAGGCTGATAGGCATGTCTGGATGGGATCCTGCAAAGTCACTGAGCAACACTGTAGATAGTTGATCAAAATAGAAGGGGGGCAGTGGGGAATAATTTTCAACATGGACAGATTTCTATGTTTTAAATGGGGGAGGGGAAATTGTCGGCTTTTTGACTTGTATGTATGATGTTCAGCTCTGTTGGTTTTCTGATCCCATCTGTTACTTTGAGTGCTGTCTGACTATAGGTCACAGCCTGTCTGTTGCTGTAGAGTTCCGCCTGTCTGTTGCTGTAGAGTTCCGCCTGTCTGTCTGCTGTAGAGTTCCGCCTGTCTGTCTGCTGTAGAGTTCCGCCTGTCTGTCTGCTGTAGAGTTCCGCCTGTCTGTCTGCTGTAGAGTTCCGCCTGTCTGTCTGCTGTAGAGTTCCGCCAGTCTGTCTGCTGTAGAGTTCCGCCAGTCTGTCTGCTGTAGAGTTCCGCCAGTCTGTCTGCTGTAGAGTTCCGCCAGTCTGTCTGCTGTAGAGTTCCGCCAGTCTGTCTGCTGTAGAGTTCCGCCAGTCTGTCTGCTGTAGAGTTCCGCCAGTCTGTCTGCTGTAGAGTTCCGCCAGTCTGTCTGCTGTAGAGTTCCGCCAGTCTGTCTGCTGTAGAGTTCCGCCAGTCTGCTGTAGAGTTCCGCCTGTCTGCTGTAGAGTTCTCTAGAGTTCCGCCTGTCTGCTGTAGAGTTCTCTAGAGTTCCGCCTGTCTGCTGTAGAGTTCTCTAGAGTTCCCCGTGTCTGTCGGCTGTAGAGTTCCGTCTATCTACTGTAGTTTGTCTTCTGCATTGTTTGCCAGGCGTCTGATCATGCCATTGTATCTGTAGAGAGCTGGACTTCACCCTCTTCAGAATAAATGATTAGCACCCATTCTGCTTTCACCAGCTTTTGATCTTGTATGTGTATGTTTGAGCCTGTCTGGTTCTGCCTTCCCCCCCAGGTGATGGTGCCGCCCCCAGGCCGGAGCCTGAAGAGGTGACCCCTACCCAGCCTCAAGGCCCCATGGGAGAGGAGGCTGCTCTGGTGGAGCAACTGCGGAAGGTGAACAACACCCGACAAACAGATTCTCCCGCCTTTTGACCAAGCCATTAGGGCCTGGAGTTTCTACTGGGTTCCTTGGCCCATATTCATAAAGCATTTCAGAGAAGTGCTGAAATAGAATCAGTCTTTCCTTTCAGATCATAATTAGATGGACATGGGATCTGATCCTAGAACATCACTCCTACTCTAAGATGCTTTATGAGCCCAGGTCAGATCACAAGGTCAGGAAAAACTCCTGGCCCTACTTGTGCTTATCCCCCTGTAATTGTGTTCTGCTCTATTTTGTAGAACATAGAGTCGCGTCTGAAAGTGTCCTTGCCCAGCGACCTGGGAGCAGCACTGACCGACGGGGTCGTCCTCTGCCATCTGGCAAATCATGTGCGGCCACGATCCGTACCCAGCATCCATGTGCCCTCCCCTGCTGTGGTGAGTGTTTGTGTGTGCACTTTATGCGTGTGCTGTGCGTGCATACCATACGTGCATTAGTGAGATGTCAGTTTTAGAATCAATTTAGTCAGTCAGGAACACTACACTTCAAGCATATCAATACAACAATGCTCCTTTTTACTTTGCCATACATTTGCATTTGGGTTATGATCAGACACTGCTTATGTCCCAAATTGCACCCTATTCCCTACATAGTGCACTACTGTGACCGTAGGCCCTGGTCAAAAGTAGTGCACTATACAGGTAATAGGGTGCTATTTGAGAAAAGCAGCTGTCGTTGTGCTTATCGTTGTCTCTGTCCATCAAGCCCAAACTGACGATGGCCAAGTGTCGGCGGAACGTGGAGAACTTTCTGGAGGCGTGTCGCAGGATCGGGGTTCCACAGGTAAGACCTTCACACTAGTTGAATAAAGGACTGGTATACAACTCACTAGTCCTCATGCTAAAACGTCTGTGTGTTTGTGATGGGTTAGAAAAAGCATGTGATACAAGAGAACCTGTACTGACGGACTGTTCTTCAGATTTTAATTTGCTAGCAGCAGACGGTGACATCACCAATGTAATTAAATACCTAAAGGCTACTGTCAGTGCAGGTTTTTCTCTTCTGTCATAAGATTTCTTCCCTCTACTACTCTGCTTTTTGTATCAACACTAAAGTTTAGCCTAGTTCTCTGTCCCTGCTCTTTTTATCAGTTGACTCCAGCTAACTCAACTGGCAACCTGCAGAGCTTTTGTAAACTTGACTTGGAGAGCCGCTTGCCTGTTACTAACAGTAGCTTTCTCTTTCTGCTCCTCCGCTCTTCTTCCTTTTAACCGTAACACTTCCCCCTCAAACTCATCTTCCATCTGTCCGTCCAAACACACAACTCCCCTATCTATGTAATTGTATCCTTTGCCTGCCCATTCTCTCCCCTGCTTCATCTCCCATGGGACAGGAGAGGCTGTGCACAGTGGAGGAGGTTCTGGATGGCCGGGGAGGCTGTGTTTACGGGACGCTGGGGGTCCTGCTTTCCATGGCTCCTCCCCCCCTCCTAATGCCTTCTCCCCCGGCCCAGCTGGCAGGCTTCGCCCTCTTCTATCTGTCCACCATGTCTGTGCTGTGTGCCCTGTACTGCAACCTGGTGCCCCACCTCTGAACTGTCTGTCTGGACCACACAACCCCTTCCTCACCTTACCCAACTGGCTCTCCACCACTCGTACACACACATGCGCGCTCACACACCACTCGCACTCCTACGCGCTTCTCATTTCATATTGCGCCGACTCCCATCACCACAGCGGTATCCATTCAGACGTAGCAGAACTCGACAAGGGAAAAACGCAAGAATGAGAGTGGACCTCTCTGTCCCACTCTACCATAACAAAGAGGAGCGCTCGCCACTGCCTGGTTTGCCATCCACTGAAAAGGGAACAACTCCATATGCCAAAAGCCATATAGTAGGTTTTATCTTTTGTTGTTCCAGTTGTTTGTTGGGGAAGGTTACTTGCTTCCACTCAAGGAGTGGCGAGGTGGACCTTCAATGCTCCCTCGTTACCCTTCTGTGATGTACTGGCACTGCCCCCATTGAGAGAGACAGCGAGACCCGGAGGTTGCTATGTTGTCAATGAGCTGTCTGCTACTGTACCTACCTACTGAACCTCCTTCTGTGCCTTAAGTTTGTCCGCCTGCCGCCGTGTGTGCGTGTGTTTTTTAGATGGAACCTTCCCACCCGAAAGCGCTTCCATTGCACAGATAACATCAAAGTAGGAGTGCTTGTCATATGTAGCCTACGTGCTTCCTCCTCCCCGACTGCCTCTGAGAAGAAACAACCACGAGTAATCTGACCATTCAACGCCCTATCGCTTCTCTTCTTTCCTGACTCGAACACGGCTTCGCCTTAGCTGCAAAGTCAGTCGGACGTTTTTGCCTAATCAAGAAGAGAGCAGGTAGCCGAGGGTAATTTGTAAGCCTTTGAGTCCTTGCTGACGCACAATCAAGTATCCTACAGGCACCTTTTTCTCCTTGACTGTCTGTGATCGAGCCCCCCTCTGTCCTAACGCTCATTTTGTGGCTCCGGGGTGATGTTACCCCTAGGTACAGATCTAGGATCTGCTTCCCCTTCCCCAATCCTAACCTTAGTGGAACTGAAATGCTCAAATCAACCTACATTTTACATGTCGACATTAGGTAACGTTGTTGAACGTGATGTTATGAAAATGCTTTTAAAACATATGATAGGTTTTGGAGCACCTAGCACAAGCTTGGAAAGATGTGGCCACAGCCATATTGAAAAAAACGTCATGGGAATGGTAGAGCGTCTGCACCGAACTGTACGCATGGCTTTTTGTTCAAGAAGTGAATAAACGAAAAGCTAAAACTACCAATTTGAGATGGAACAACAATAAAACAATAACAATCATGTTAACAAGACTGTATTGTCCTGTCAAAAAATCCACTTGCATAAGTTTTGAGCTTAGTCAGATGTAGGCTATATAATTGTAATTTTCACATGGGCAGGGGCATCGGATCTACTGTTTCCCGACATTAGTAAGGAGCTAAATACATGACGTCCACAATAGCAAAGCAGTTAGCTAGCATTGAATAAACTTGTATAGTCCAGTCAATAACCCAATTGCAAATGTGTTTGTGTTCATTCAGCGAGCAAGGTCTAGCTGTGTTAAACATTACAGTAGTTTAGACGGGCATCGATCGTACTGTTAGCCGAAGTTAGCCATCAAGCTAGCTAAGAGCAAAAAGCTTAGCAAACCGCATGGTAGTGCCCACAATAATAGTCACTTTTGTAGGGACATGGTGTACACTATGCATAAAACAGTATTCAATATGGTTTGCAGTGAGGGACTTCAGATGTGCCAAACCTAAGCGAGGCTAGCTGGGCTAGAAACAGCTGACTAGTAAAACAAGTATTCAGTTAATGCAAGCTAACGTTAGCTACAGACATGTAGGTTGTTAAATGTCCACTCCTATTAAATCAATTGCAGCTAGTAGTCAGACTTACCACACGATGCTGCCAGTATCCATAGTAAAATTCTGCACTGTCGCAAGCTGTTCTGATAACATCGCTAGCTAACTAACAAAATATCCATCAATGATAGCTGAGCTTGGAGTGGTTTTGGTCTTACTACCTAGCTATGATAGCCCAACTTGCACAAGTTCATTTTTTATTTAACTACGTAAGTCAGCTAAGAACAAGTTGTTATTTACAATGACTGCCTACCAAGAGGCAAAATACCTCCTGTGAGAATGGGGGATAAAAAATTATAATGTAGGACAAAACACACATGACGACGAAAGAGACAACTACACAACATGACAGAAACACATGACAGCACAACATAGTAGCAACACATCATGACAACATCGCCACATGGTAGCAGCACAAACATGGTAGATAACAATAGATTGTGTTAAGCAACCACAAGTGTCAGTAAGAGTGTCCATGATTGAGTCTTTGAATGTTGAGATTGAGATAAAACTGTCCAGTTTGAGTGTTTGTTGCAGCTCGTTTCCAGTCGCTAGCTGCAGCGAACTGAAAAGACGAGCGGCCCAGGGATGTGTGTAATTTGGGGACCTTTAACAGAATAGGACTGGCAGAACGGGTGGAGTATGTGGAAGATGAGTGTTGCAGTAGGCATCTCAGATAGGGGGAGTGATGCCTAAGAGGGTTTTATAAATAAGCTTCAACCAGTGGGTCTTGCGCTGGGTATACTGAGATGGGAGTATAGAGTGCAAGGATGTGTCCTATAAGGAGCATTGGTGGCAAATCTGATGGCCGAATGGTAAAGCACATCTAGCCACTCGAGAGCACCCTTACCTGCTGATCTCTAAATTACGTCTTTGTAATGTAGCATGGGTAGGATGGTCATCTGAATTAAGGTTAGTTTGGCTGCTGGGGTGAAAGAGGAGCGATTACGATAGAAAAAAACAACTCTAGATTTTACCTTAGCCTGCAGCTTGGATATGTGCTGAGAGAATGACAGTGTACTGTCTAGCCATACTCCCAAATACAATTTATAGACATGTCTGGAAGCCACTCAAGTTCACACGGCACGCAGTAGTCAATGAGGCAATTTTCTAATGTTTTTGTTGTACTGGTTTAAGGGTTTGAACTTGCTTCTTTATCACATTTGGTTATCAAAAGCCCTTTTAACTTACTACAATGTTTCACTTTGTCTTTAACCTTTAGTAGGTAAAATGCTAAACTGACCCAAGATCAGTGTAGGGGCAACTTCACTCTACCCCCATTTTGTGTCTCTGGTGTGTGATGAATGTGTTTAACACTAGCCTGGTTCCAGATGTGTTTGTGCGGGTAAGATGGCACAAACAGATCTGGGACCAGTCTATGTAGGCACAAGCTGTGGTAACAATCAGCCCCAGGATATGGCAGGACTACAGTGCCTTCCGAAAGTTTTCACACCCCTTAACTTTTTCCACATTTTGTCACAAAAACTTATTGATTTCAGCGTTAAATTTTTAATTAAAAACATAATTCCACTTTAACATTATGGGGTATTGTGTGTGTTCCAACAAAATGTGGAAAAAGTCAAGAGGTGTGAATACTTTCTGAAGGCACTGTATATCGCAATGAGTGCTCTTATACCGTTCTATACGAAGACAAAGCACATATTTTGTGAGACAGAGTGAATCTGTGGTTTGTTCCAAATAGGACCCTATTCTTTATAGTGCACTACTTTTAATCAGATTCCTATGTGCCCCCTGGTTAGAAGTAGTGCACTCAATAGGGAATAGGGTGCCATTCGGGAGACGCAGGCTGTGTGTGTAGTTTGTTGTTGGTCTATGCTGAATGACAAGGAGTAATGTCTCCTCTGGCTCTGAAGAGCGGTGTGTATGTTCTCTCTGTCGGTGGTCTGTTTGCTTCCAGTGTGTGTAACCACGTGTCTATCTCTCCTGTGTCTTCTGTTGTTGACCTTTCAACTCTTTCCCAGAGCTCCTCCTTTCACAATAAAATGAACCAAATATTTGGTGTGACTTCCTTCCTCTTTGCCGCCTGTCTTCTCTCCTCGCTACTTCTGCTTGTGTTCAGCTTGTTCTCTCTCTCTCCTGCTCCCTCCATATTTGCTCCTGTGGGATATGTTGTTCAGTGGGTGTCTCAGTTCACAAGTTCCTACTTATTGTAACCCTGTGCCTGTGTTTGCACACCTGCTCCCTGCTCCGCTTCCATGCTCTCCTCAAGGTCATGCCGTTTGGATCCCATTCACCTCCTTTTCCATCTTGTGTTGAGTTTGTCTTTCCATTTGTGTTGATTTCTGTTATCTTTTGGTAGTTTGTTATTATTTACCCATCCATTGACATACCCTTTTTTGTTCTCCCGTTTTCCCTCCTCCCTTTGTTGTCTGTGTGCGTGTGCTCTTCATCTGGCCTCAGACCCAGCTGTGCCTGCCCCTCCACATCCTGGAGGAGAGAGGGCTCCCCCTGGTGGCCGGGATGGTACGTGCGCTCCTGGAGCTGGCCCCGCCCAAATACACAACCTCCCCTGCCACCACCACTAACCCTCTGGCCATGTAGGGCAGCAGAGTTCCACACTCACTCATGGATGGACAGATACAGGACCCACCCTCTCGCTCTCCGAATGTACGTTATATGGCTTTCCCTCTCGACCACCCCCCACTTCCCCTCAACCCTAGACCCCCCCCCCCCCCTCAACCATACAGGGTCACCCAGCCTTCCCAGACAGGTCTTCCCCAATGAAGAGAGAAGAGGGAGCACGAGTACGTCAAAGAAAGGGATGACTGTCTCTTCCTCTGTGTCCTCACACAGACTGCTTACGACTTGCAGCCTTACGGACGAACAGATGGACAACCGAGATTGTCCCAGACAAACAGTCAGTTGGACGGCGAGTAAGAGTGGTTTTTTATTTTCTATTATTAGTCATTTGACTTCTCTCTCCATCCTCCTCTTATCTATGTTCAGTAGGGGTTGTTTTATTTTCTATTATTATTTCATCTTATTTTTCATATTCCTTTTACTTTCACATGTTAGATCCTTGCATGTCAGAGGGGTTGGGTGGGTGTATGGGGAAGGGTTAGGAGACTAGGAAGTTGTCGGTTGCATAAGTAACCTTTTAAGGTCATGTGCTACAAAGAGCAACAATAACGGTGGTGGTCTGTCGTCATGGGAACATTGATGCTGCCAACACTTAAAATGAACCCGTCTTTTTTTTGTTTTGTTATTGTGGTCAAATCACGAGCTGGCTGAATCAAAAACCGATGCTGGATTAGAGAGAGAGAGGGCGCTCCGGGAATCTACGCTTTATACTTTCTCAAAATGTGTACAAAACATTACGAACACCTTCCTAATATTCAGTTGCACCCCCAGAACAGCCTCAATTCGTCAGGGCCTAGACTCTACAAGGTGTCGAAAGCATTCTACAGGGATGCTGGCCCATGATGACTCCAATGCTTCCCACAGTTGTCAAGTTGGCTGGATGTCCTTTGGGTGGTGAACCATTCTTGATACACACTGGAAACTGTAGAGTGTAAAAAAAACAGCAGAGTTGCAGTTCTTGACACAAACCGGTGAGCCTGGCATCTACTACCATACCCCGTTCAAAGGCACTTCTTATATCTTATATCTTCTTGCCCATTCACCCTCTGAATGGCACACATACACAATCCATGTCTCAATTGTCTCAAGTCTAAAAACTCCTTCTTTAACCTGTCTCCTCCCCTTCATCTACACTGATTTGAAGTGGATTTAATAAAGGATCAGCTTTCACCTGGTCAGTCGGTCATGGAAAAGGAGGTTTTCTTAATGTTTTGTACCCTCAGGGTCATTATACAGAAGTGGTGCAAACTGGGACAAAAAAAAAATCGCATTTGTATCCTATTTTTCCCCAACTTTCAGCACACGTCTTCCAACATATTTCAGGTGGACATATATACTACTCACACACTTTGTTTGTATTGCATATTTGAAATATTTATCTGAATTTACCTTACCCCCCCCCCCCCCCAAAAAGTGTTATTACAAAACACAGTGAAAAAGTTGCAATAAAGGAAGAACCATGCACAATAGTGATTATTTTGATTAACCTTCCATTATAGATTCATTGGAGAAATATTTTGCAAACCAAATTGACAAAATAACAGGCGTTTCGGTGGCAAGGGTGTCAATCATAGACATAAATGGAGGACTCCGATAGATATAACTCGTTTCAGTATAGACATTACCATTGAGGGCTTCCACTATTTAAAAGTAGTCAACTGTGTGGGGATTCCTATGGGTTTGGAAGTGATCAGCCAATGATCAGAGAGCATTGGCTTCTTCAAATTGGGTTGCCTATTGTTTGTAAACCAAAGAGTAAGGTAATATCCAGAAGCCAAGACCAAGATTTCTACCAGGACTTTGTTGGTCCCAAGATCCAGACCCAGTGAGTTGAGACCATGACAAGTTAAAGACCGAATGTGGTCTTGGGGGGGGGGACTCAGTCAGGCTTTCAATTTACTCCTGAACATTCTAGTAGTATAATGCACAAGGTGCAATTTTGAAAGTGGGTACATGGTGGTCCTCTGTAGCTCAGTTGGTAGATCATGGCGCATGCAACTTTAAAATGAAGATGGCCTCAATGGCACTGCCCGTGCTGTCACAGATGCCATAATGGCATAGATACAAAGATGAAACCTCTGTATATCTCCATGGTGTCAATTGTTTCGGTTGTGACTTTTTCAGTTTGACTTATTTTGAACATCAAATGAGGTTGGTGGCACCTTAATTTGGGAGGACGGGCTTGTTGCAATGGCTGGAGCGGAATGTATGGAATGGTATCAAACACATGGTTTGTTGCCATTCCATTTGCGCTGTTCCAGCCATTTATGAGCCGTCCTCCCCTCAGCAGCCTCCACTGGCTAACATATTGCTAGCTATCTTTAATTTCCACATCTTCTTACGTTACAGCCTTATTCTAAAACATACAGTATTTTTTCACCTCATCAATCTACACACAATACCCCATATTAACAACGCGGAAGCATTTTTTTTGTTTTAAAATGTATCTAAAAAAATATTTTTTAATGAAATATCTTATTTACGTAACTATTCAGATCTTTTGCTATGAGACTCGAAATTGAGCTCAGGTGCATCCTGTTTCCATTGCTCATCCTTGAGCTGTTACTACAACTTGAATGGGCATGATTTGCAGAGGCACACACCTGTCTATATAAGCTCCAACAGTTGACAGTGCATGTTAGAGCAAAAACCAAGCCATGAGGTCGAAGAAATTGTCCGTAGGGGAAGGGTACCAAAAAATGTCTGCAGCATTGAAGGTCCCCAAAAACACAGTGGCCTCCATTATTCTTACGTTTGGAACCACCAAGTCTCTTCCTAGAGCTAGGAGGTGACCAAGAACCCAATGGTCATTCTGACAGAGCTCCCGAGTTCCTCTGTGGAGATGGGAGGACCTTCCAGAAGGACAACCATCTCTGCAGCACTCCACCAATCAGGCCTTTATGGTAGAGTGGCCAGACGGAAGCCACTCCTCAGTAAAATGCACTTGACAGCCAGGGTTTGAGTTTGCCGAAAGGCACCCAAAGGACTCTCAGACCATCAGAAACAAGATTCTCCGCTCTGATGAAACCAACTCTTTGGCCTGAATACCAAGTGTCACGTCTGGAGGAAACCTGGCACCATCACTAAGGTGAAAGATGGTGGTGGTGGCAGCATCATGCTGTGGGGACATTTTTCAGTGGCAGGGACTGGGAGACTAATCAGGATCGAGGGAAAGATGAACAGAGCAAAGTACAGAGATCCTTGATGGAAACCTGCTCCAGAACACTCAGGACCTCAGACTGGGGTGAAGGTTTACCTACCAACAAGACAATGACCCTAAACGCACAGCCAAGACAACGCAGGACTGGCTTCAGGACACGTCTCTGAATGTCCTTGAGGGGCCCAGCCAGAGCCTGGAATCTCTGGAGAGACTTGAAAATAGCTGTGCAGCGACGCTCCCCATCCAACCTGACAGAGCTTGAGAGGATCTGCAGAGAAGAATGGGAAGAAACTCCCCAAATATTGGTGTGCTAGGCTTGTAGAGTCAAGGCTGTAATCGCTGCAAAAGGTGCTTCAACAAAGTACGAAATAAAGGGCCTGAATACTTAGGTAAATGTGATATTTCCATTTTTTTATACATCTGCAAAAATGTTTTTAAAAAACAGTTTTTGCTTCGTCATTATAGGGTATTGTGTGTAGATTGATGAGTGGGAAAAAGTCATGGGGTCTGAATACTTTCTGAATGCACTGTATGTACATCCCAAAAGCGTACTTTACACATTTCTTGATATATGAGATGTTTGGTACTGACACTATTTAAAAATAGATGAAGATTTACCAACTTGCTCAAAAATGTTATCGGAAATGTTTGCAGATAGACTACTCACCATGTGGTCATGCTGGAGAGGGGTGCAATCCCAACACCTGGTGATATTTGTAGGAGTTGCTTAAGGCACAGTCTTTTATTGTGTGTGTTTAGTTAGTGATGTCAAAATGTGGGACAGCATTCTTTTTTTGGAAAGATGTTTAAAAATAAACAACTGCTTATTAGATCAGTATCTTTCAATATAATAGAACACCTCTCAAAAGAAATGTGTATAAACAATTACTTTGTACTATATTAATTTAACAATATATTTGGTATTGCCTTAGAACATATTGTGATGTATATAGATGTCCTAAGTTTGGAGACTTAGCTTTTTATTTTTTATATATATATATATATTTTTTTTTTCGGGGTGGGATTGCAATTTGCACCGCTTCTGTAGAATCACCCATGTATAAAGCTGTAATTCATGTGTTTTTCCACAAGGAGTTGCGTTCTCGTGTAGCTACATGGATTGGACGATGTCCCTAAGCGCTGGGCCAGGGAAGTAAAATAAAAAGTACTATAAGAAAAGAAAACAGGCCTCTTAAAAGGTTAGCGTTACGAGTGGGATTGGTTCAAGCTGATCCTAGACCAGCGTTTACAGGCAACTTCTTCCTTGAGCACAGCTCAGTCAAGTCTCTAATCAAGGGTGTATGTATGGGCAGGTTGACTGACAGCATATGGGCAGGTTGACTGACAGCATGACATCAAGGCCTGCAACTTTGCATTAGTATCTGTGTTTTTATCTTGCAGTAACGGTTATTTCTTATTGTAGTCCACTCTACTGATGAGCTGTTGGGGCCGGCCAGGTTCTGGGGCTAAGGCACTGGGGATAAACATACACTACCTTTTTTATTTTCTACAAACAAACGTTTCTTTTTTTCTTGTATTTTTTACAAACCACCTCATCACCTTCACATTTGAGTTCAACATGGTGTGTTGAGACCGTAGACAAGTAGTAGTGAATATGACAGTGTCTCCCTCATGCACAGAACTAACCTTTTTATCACTACATGTAGCCAAGTTTGTATGACATTCAAATGGATCTACAGATTTAACTATTGACAGTGTTCAAGACACCTTTCCAATTCTTCTCATGATCAAGTTGTTTTTGGTGAATTGTTCAACCACATCTTAAAGACACAAATGTGGATCTTGCTACACACACAGGTGTGCATATTGCTAATTTGGTCTGGCAGCGGTTACAGTAATCTGCCAGACCGGAACAGTATTTATTTGTCACTAGCGCTGTCCTTAGTGAACCCCATTGACAAGGTCGTGTTCATTAGGCACCAAACAGAAGAAAACACACTGAAACAGGGATTACCTGTACTTGTCCAATAAGAAACATTGCAGTTCAGTTGCATGCCCTAATGAACATGGCCCAGCTCTACTTAGAGCAGTGTTACCCACAGAAAGTCAGGTTAACGGACTGACTCTTAGTTCTAATGAGGCAGACACAACCTCTCGTTCCCAGGGAGGGGGATGAGGGAGTGCTAGCCTTAGAGCTGACAATAATACTCTGGTGAAGATAGACCCAAGGACCACTGATTGATGGGGTCGGGGATCTTGTAGGCAGATTCCCAGCCTCCCTTTTCAGAACTCTTATCTAAAAGAAAGTTAAAATAGTAAAAACATACCTCTGATATATTTTTCCTTTCAGAAGCTACGTAGGCTGCCTAGTTTGATGCACATCCCTACAGTAAAAGCTACGTAGGCTGCCTACATAGATGCACATCCCTACAGCAAAAGCTACGTAGACTGCCTACATAGATGCACATCCCTACAGTAAAAGCTACGTAGGCTGCCTACTTAAAAGCACATCCCTACAGTAAAAGCTACGTAGGCTGCCTACATAGATGCACATCCCTACAGTAAAAGCTACGTAGACTGCCTACATAGATGCACATCCCTACAGTAAAAGCTACGTAGGCTGCCTACTTAAATGCACATCCCTACAGTAAAAGCTACGTAGGCTGCCTACATAGATGCACATCCCTACAGTAAAAGCTACGTAGCATGCCTACTTAAATGCACATCCCTACAGTAAAAGCTACGTAGGCTGCCTACTTAAATGCACATCCCTACAGTAAAAGCTACGTAGACTGCCTACATAGATGCACATCCCTACAGTAAAAGCTACGTAGGCTGCCTACTTAAATGCACATCCCTACAGTAAAAGCTACGTAGGCTGCCTACTTAAATGCACATCCCTACAGTAAAAGCTACGTAGGCTGCCTACATAGATGCACATCCCTACAGTAAAAGCTACGTAGACTGCCTACATAGATGCACATCCCTACAGTAAAAGCTACGTAGCATGCCTACATAGATGCACATCCCTACAGTAAAAGCTACGTAGGCTGCCTACTTAAATGCACATCCCTACAGTAAAAGCTACGTAGGCTGCCTACTTAAATGCACATCCCTACAGTAAAAGCTACGTAGACTGCCTACATAGATGCACATCCCAACAGTAAAAGCTACGTAGCATGCCTACTTAAATGCACATCCCTACAGTAAAAGCTACGTAGGCTGCCTACATAGATGCACATCCCTACAGTAAAAGCTACGTAGGCTGCCTACATAGATGCACATCCCTACAGTAAAAGCTACGTAGGCTGCCTACATAGATGCACATCCCTACAGTAAAAGCTACGTAGGCTGCCTACATAGATGCACATCCCAACAGTAAAAGCTACGTAGCATGCCTACTTAAATGCACATCCCTACAGTAAAAGCGATGTAGACTGGGAATCTGCCTACATAGATGCACATCCCTACAGTAAAAGCGATGTAGACTGGGAATCTGCCTACATAGATGCACATCCCTACAGTAAAAGCGATGTAGACTGGGAATCAGCCTACGTAGCTTCTGAAGTGAAAAAATATATCAGAGGTATGTTTTTGCCATTTTAACTTTGTTTTGATAAGACTCAGAGTTCTGAAAAGGGAAGTTAAAGGTGATTTTAAATATATTATAAATGTTTTGTTTAGATATTTTTCCCCCCTCCTAACTTATGTCGACTGACTTGGGCTTTCTCCAGCAGAAATCATGTGCCCCTACTGCTGGGTCTGGACCCTGTGACATTTGTACAGTAAAATAGATACATTCCATATGTTTACAAGTAGGTACCAGATAAAGAGAGGACCTTCTTTCATGACCGCAACATGGTCTTTTTAACTTTTTACACCGTTTGCTGAGAAATTGTCCCTGAAAACATGTACAAAATTGAATTATTATTTTCTGGAATTAATATTTGGAATTCTTTAAAGTGCATTAATAAAAGTTACCCATTTCAGTCTCATGAGTACGCTTGTTTATTACCATTCTTGCCCTTGTTAGACTGCATATAAGTAAGAACCTGGCAATGGTGGTAGTAGTATTCAAAATGACCATGCCAACTTTACTCTGTTAAAGAAAAAAAAAGCTTTTCTCATTGAAGATATATTTGCCTACAGGCCAGTGTCGACTTAGATTGTCTGTAATCAGGAATTGAACATTGATGAAAAGTAACATGTCTGTATTGAGAATTTTTTTGGGTTTCCTTTCACTGGAGCTCTTGAAGAAGGGACACCTCACTTTTTCTTCTTTCCCTTCTTTCCCTCCTTGGACTTGGGCTTCTTGCCTTTCTTATAGGGGCCCAGGCCGCGTCGCACTAATGTTCCCCTCCACCACGACTGGATCTGCAAGTGACAGACAGGGAATAAGAAAATGATTTAGTGTAATGAACAAAAGAAGAGGGGAGTACAGTTGTGAACAAGATGCATGGCATTAAACACTGCACTGCCACTGGATGTGATTGGTTTCCTTGCTGGGCAGGTGGTGGTGATTTATTAAAGATTGTTCAATGATTACCTTGGTGGCTGCGTCTCGCTCCATATGTTCCTTCTCCAGCTTCCTGCGTAGGGCCTCTTTCTCCATCCTGTCCTCGATGACCACCTGCTCAATGTCTCTGTACTGGAACAGAAGAAAGTACAAAGACCGAGTCAATATCCAGAGTACAATTTCTGTTCCATACGGGTATACTTTCTAAAAGCGGCAATTTGCAGTCTATTTTAGTAAAAAGCTGCTATGGAAACTCATTACATAGAGCTCCTGATGAACAGTTCTTGTGCTGACGTTGCTTCCAGAGGCAGTTTGGAACTCGGTAGTGAGTGTTGCAACCGAGGACAGACATTTTTACGCGCTTCTGGACTCGGCGGTCCCATTCTGTGAGCTTGTGTGGCCTACCACTTCGCGGCTGAGCTGTTGTTGCTCCTAGACGTTTCCACTTCACAATATGAGCACCTACAGTTGACCAGTGCAGCTCTAGCAGGGCAGAAATTTGACAAACTGACTTTTTGGAAAGGTGGCATCCTATGACAATTCCACGTTGAAAGTCGCTGAACTCTTCAGTAAGGGCCATTCTACTGCCAATGTTTGTCTATGAAGATTGTGTCACAGAACAATGAGACAGATATTTCACCAGATGTGAAGCATCTGCTTGGCGTTTCCACTCAGTACCAAATATGGTAGTGAGAGGAAGCCCACTGACCTGCAGTTGGAGAAGGTGGATTTTGGCTGACATTCTGCACATTTTCTCCTTGATGAAACATTTGATCTCAATACAGTTTTCTGTTCTCAAAACTACAATCTGTTATGAACAGAGTGGACTATGTTTTGTAGACTTTGCAAAAGGGTAAAAGTTTTTTAAAATTGCGTTGTTTAGGAGTGCAAGGGTGAATTGAGTTATTGCACAGGCGCACTTCACAGAGTAGGCGTTCCCCGACGGAAATATGTAGATGCATGCTAGAACGCGCCAATATATTGAAAACGACAGACTGTGGTCTATCTCGGGTTTAGTTATAGAATCCACTACTTTGAAGGGGTGTCCACATACTTTTGGCTATGTAGTGTACAATTCATTTAAAAGTTAAAAAAACGTATGTAGCAACTGCAGATTTCCCCTTTAATGATCTGAGGACTTGTAATAACAGTTTATTTGCAGGTGGGATGTGCAACTCAATAATAGGACGGTGTTCCTAATGTTTGGTATACTCAGTGTATATCAGGCCTACTATCCTATTCATTACCTAGTGTCAGTGCGCTAAACCGTATACTACAGAAAGAAATGGGTTGTGAGCCATGCAGACCAGGCTTGTATTCATTAGGGCACACCGAAGCAAAACATTATTCAACGGAAAATGAAAACTACTGTTTCTTTTTAGAAAAGTCCAGGTGGTCCCTCCCTATTTCAGTCTGTTTTTCCCTGTTTGGTGCCTAATGAAATCAACCCAGGCTTTGTCCTCACCTTCTTTGCCAGCTCCTGGAGCTGGGAGAGATTGTTAGCTTTTTTGTTCCTCAGGCTGTTGAGCTCCTGCTGCTTGTCCTCCATGTCTCTCTCATAGCGCTCCATCCACACCTCCAGCTTCTCATCCAGACTCTGAGAGGTGCACACAAACACACATTGTTGCAGCTTCACCTGACAGACAAATATGGCTCTGCTGACGGCCGCTGTCCACTGTTTTGTGGTTCTGAAAGTCAGATTTTGCAGTGATTTGATCTGCAGCTATTCGTGGTGCTAAATCCCAGCTATGGCCGCTATTGCTCTAGAGACAAGGGCTCATCAATTTCTTGTACAGCTCCCCCAACACATTTTTTGTGATTAAAAATGTTTTAATTGCTATTGCTGTCGTAAAGGTTGCCGAACCCTGAATAGGTGCTAGGGATTGATTTGGGATTCTACTATTGCAATAAAATAACAGCATTTAGATGGCAGCTCCAGCTCCTAACCTACTCATTCAAGGGTTTTCCTTTATTTTTAACTATTATCTACATTGTAGAATAATAGTGAAGACATCAAAACTATGAAATAACACATATGGAATCATGTTGTAACCAAAAAAGTGTTCAAATAACTCATTATATTTTATACTTTAAATAGCCACCCTTTGCCTTGATGACTGCTTTGCACACTCTTGGCATTCTCTCAAACAGCTTCACCACCTGGAATGCTTTTTCAACAGTCTTGAAGAAGTTCCCACATATGCTGAGCACTTGTTGGCTGCTTTTCTATCACTCTGCGGTCCGACTCATACCAAACCATCTCAATTTGGGTAAGGTCGGGGTTTTTGTGGAGGCCTGGTCATCTGATGCAGCACTCCATCACTCTCCTTCTTGGTCAAATAGCCCTTACACAGCCTGGAGGTGTGTTGGGTCATTTTCCTGTTGTTTTTTAACACTTTTTTGGTTACTACATGATTCCATGTGTTATTTCATTGTTTTGATGTGTTCACTATTATTCTAGAATGTAGAAAATTAGTAAAAATAAAGAAAACCCTGGAATGAGTAGGTATTTTAAAACTTTTGACCGGTACTGTATATGTCACACAAAAGATAAATTATGCTCCTATACACAAGTCATGTCATGCCATTTTCCAACCACCACTGCACACGTACTGTCTGATGTTTCTTGAGGAAAGTCTCCGTCTCCATATGAACTCTCCTCTCCTCCTCCAACCTCTCCTGCAGTAGCTGAGGACAGAGGAACAATGATTACACAGATGCACATGTAGTGGTAACCATCTCTGTACAGCCAAACCTCACAGTTACTACAAAGTCTGTAGCCAAGTCACACCAAAGGCTCTGTCCAGAAACACCCCCTAGCCACTTGTGTAGATCTGAAAGGATGGGATAGCTACAAGAAATGTGTAGGTATTAGCAAAAAGCAATACCTACCCAATTCTATGAGATCTTCATGGGTGGACTGGAACAAGAATTCATCCCTGGCATTTCATCCACACCAGCCCCCATCACTACATGCGCCGCCAACTCACCCCCCCCCCCCCCCCCCACACACACACCCTGACCCTACACACCCTAATTAGACACTGGGAGCAGTGTTGACACATGACATTTAAATACATATGTGCACTAAGTAATATCATAGGCTAATTAACTTGAGGTTCAACATCAGAGGAAGTGGAAACTCAATACACATTAACTAGATGGCTGTTGCCCACTGGTCAGCCAAAAGCTCATTATAGATTAGTAGAACATAGAAATTGCGCAAAACTCTGTACAACAAATCTTAACAGGCCCATGGGCCGCCGGCCATGTCTTTATATAAAAATATATATTTGTGTGTGTGTGTCAATTTCGACCAGCCTACCCAACAACAAAAATGGTCCAGCCCATCTGGCATTTGTCAGAATTGCCAATCCGCCACTGCATGAGGCACTTAGACTGCGTTTACACAGGCAGCCCAATTCAGATCTTTTACCACTAATTGGTCTTTTGACCAATAAGATCAGATGTTTGCCACTAATTGGGCAAAAGATCAGATTTGGGCTGCCTGTGTAAACACAGCCTTAGGGGCTAGGGGATGATTCTGGACAGTACCACAAAGACACACACCCTGATCTCATCCTCCAGCTGCTTCTCAGAGTGTGTGTTGATCTTCTGTCCCTGGTACACCAGCAGCTCCGCGCTGCTCTTCACATACTTCCTCTCCAGCCCAGTCTTAGCTTTCCTCCCGTGTAGCTGGTCCTTCAGGTGGGCAGTCATCTCCTCACGTCGCTAAAGGGACAACATTAAGACAGTTTGCGCAAAGTATTACATAAGTTGCCAATACTTTGTCATGTATTTACCTGAGAATGAAAAACCGGGAGGCACCCCGATTTTCAAAGACATCGACGTCTGACACCCTCAAGGAACTTGGAGCACCACCAAGAGTCAGTCAATGTGTAGCCTAATTCTAATCTTGCCCATTACTAGATTGAAAATCATATCGGGCACGTGAAGGAATGTGTCTCCGTTGTCTTCCTCAGTTATGGTACCTGCAGCTCCAGAGTTTTTTCCTTGCGGATGTCAAGCAGCTGTCTCTGAAGAGCTTTGGTCCTCCGCCGGCTGCCCTCCTCCCTGCAATACACACAGACAGTAATCAGGCTCAATGTGTAAGTGTGAGTAGACTCCTGGCATTCTCTCAACCAGCTTCATGAGGTAGTCACCTGGAATGTATTTCAATTAACAGGCGTCCCTTGTTAAATTGTCGAATTTATTTCCTTCTTATTGCATTTGAGCCAATCAGTTGTGTTGTTTCAAGGCAGGGGTGATATACAGATGATAGCCCTATTTGGTAAAAGACCAAGTCCATATTATGGCAAGAACAGCTCAAATAAGCAAAGAGAAACGACAGTCCATCATTAAGACATGAAGGTCAGTCAATGTGGACATTTTCAAGAACTTTGAAAGTTTCTTCAAGTGCAGTCGCAAAAACCATCAAGCGCTATGATGAAACTCTCTCTCATGAGGTCCGCCACAGGAAAGGAAGACCCAGAGTTACCTCTGCTGCGGGGGATAAGTTCATTAGAATTACCAGCTTCAGAAATTGCAGCCCAAATATATGCTTCAGTGTTCAAGTAACAGACACATCTCAACATCAACTGTTCAGAGGAGAATGTGTGAATCAGGCCTTCATGGTCGAATTGCTGCAAAGAAACCAATACTAAAGGACACAAATAATAAGAAGAGACTTGCTTGGGCCAAGAAACACGAGCAATGGACATTAGACTGGTGGAAATGAGTCCTTTTGGTCTGATGAGTCCAAATTTGCGATTTTTGGTTACAACCGCCGTGTCTTTGTGAGACGCAGAGTAGGTGAACGGATGACCTCCGCATGTGTGATTCCCATCGTGAAGCATGGAGGAGGAGGTGTGATGGTGCTTTGCTGGTGACACTGTCAGTGATTTATTTAGAATTCAAGGCACACTTAACCAGCATGGCTATCACAGCATTCTGCAGTGAAACACCATCCCATCTGGTTTGCGCTTAGTTCCACTATCATTTGTTTTTCAACAGGACAATGACCCAACACACTTCCAGGCTGGGTAAGGGCTATTTGACCAAGAAAGAGAGTAATGAAATGCTGCATCAGTTGACCTGCCTCCACAATCACCCAATCTCAACCCAGTGATTACTACATGATTCCATATGTGTAATTTCATAGTTTTGATGTATTCACTATTATTCTACAATGTAGAAAATAGTAAAAATAAAGAAACCCTTGAATGAGTAGGTGTGTCCAAACTTTTGACTGGTACTGTAAGTATTCAGACTCTTTACTCAGTACATTGTTGAAGTACCTTTGGCAGCGATTCCCACAGCATGATGCTGCCACCACCATGCTTCACTGTAGGGATGGTGCCAGGTTTCTTCCAGACATGGCACTTGGCATTCAGGCCAAAGAGTTCAATTTGGTTTCATCAGAGCAGAGAATCTCGTATCTCATGCTCAGAGTCCTTTAGGTGCTTTTTGGCAAACGGGCTATCATGTGCCTTTTACGGAGGAGTGGCTTCCGTCTGGCCACTACCATAAAGGCCTGATTGGTGGAGTGCTGCAGAGATGGTCGTCCTTCTGGAAGGTTCTCCCATCTCCACAGAGGAACCCTGGAGCTCTGTCAGAGTGACCATCGGGTTCTTGGTCACCTCCCTGACCAAGGCCCTTCTCCCCCGATTGCTCAGTTTGGCCGGGCGGCCAACTCTAAGAAGATTGTTGGTGGATCTAAACTTATTCCATTTAAGAATGGAGGCCACTGTGTTCTTGGGGACCTTCAATGCTGCAGAATTTTCTTTGGTACCCTTCCCCAGATCTGTGCCTTGACACAATCCTGTCTCGGAGCTCAACGGACAATTCCTTTGACCTCATGGCTTGTTTTTGCTCTGACATGCACTGTCAACTGCGGGACTTTATATAGACAGGTGTGTGACTTTCCAAATCATGTCCAATCAAATGAATTTACCACAGGTGGACTCCAATGAAGATGTAGAAACATCTCAAGGATGATCAATGATAACAGGGTGCACCTGAGCTCAATTGCGAGTCTCATGTCAAAGGGTCTGAATACTTATGTAAATAAGGCATGTTTTTTTTTTTTTATAAAAAAAAATTGTTCACGTCATTATGGGGTATTGCGTGTAGATTGAGGATTTTTAAAATTTTGAATAAGTCTAACGTAACAAAATGTGGGAAAATCAAGGGGTCTGAATATTTTCCAAATGCCTTGCACAGTGCTTATTCTACATTTTATTCTGTTACTGCCTGAATTCAAAATGTATTAAATAAATAAAAATGCTCACGATGTACACACAATAACCCTTTTTTTTTATTTTTTAGAAATGTTGGCAAATGTATTTAAAATTACACCTACTCATTCAAGGGTTTTTCTTTGTTTTTACTATTTTCTACATTGTAGAATCATTTTGAAGACATCAAAACTATGAAATAACACATATGGAATTATGTAGTAACCAAAAAAGTGTTAAACAAATCATTTGAGATTCTTCAAATAGCCACCCTTTGCCTTGATGACAGATTTGCGCACACTTGGCTTTCTCTCAACCAGCTTCATCTGGAATGCTTTTCCAAAAGTCTTAAAGGAGTTCCCACATATGCTGAGCACTTGTTGGCTGCTTTTCCTTCACTCTGTGGTCCGACTCATCCTAAACCATCTCAATTTAGTTGAGGTCGGGGGATTGTGGCGGGCCAGGTCATCTGATGCAGCATTCCATCACTCTCCTTCTTGGTCAAATAGCCCTTACACAGCCTGGAGGTGTGTTGGGTCATTGTCCTGTTGAAAAACAAATGATAGTCCCACTAAGCCCGGGTGGCAGGTAGCCTAGTGGTTAGAGCGTTGGACTAGTAACTGAAAGGTTGCAAGATCGAATCCCCGAGCTGACAAGGTAAAAATCTGTCGTTCTCCTCCTGAACAAGGCAGTTAACCCACTGTTCCTAGGCTGTAATTGTAAATAAGAATTTGTTCTTAACTGACTTGCCTAGTTAAATAAAGGTTCAATAAAAAATAAAAATATATGTATTATTTTGACATAAATTGCTTTTGTTTTAGAGATGAGTACTGAATTGGATTTAAAATTGTCCCATACAATAAGGGGATCTTCTATACCTATTAGAGGTCATCTGATTAACTAGGGCCGATTTCATGTTTTCATAACAATCGGTAATCAGCAGCAGGCTCGTAAGCATTCATTCAAACAGCACTTTCCTGCATTTTCCAGCAGCTCTTAGCAATGCTAGAAGCACTGTGCTGTTTATGACTTCAAGCCTATCAACTACCGAGATTGGGATGGGAATACTAAAGTGCCTATAAGAGCATCAAATAGTCTAAGGTACATTAAATACAAATGGTATAGAGAGAAATAGTCGACGCGTCATAATTCCTATAATAACTACAACCTAAAACTTCTTAACTGGGAATATTGAACCACCAGTTTTCATATGTTCAGAGCAAGGAACATAAACGTTAGCTTTTTTACATGACACATATTGCACTTTTACTTTGTTCCCAACACTGTGTTTTTGCATTATTTAAACCAAATTGAGCATGTTTCATTATTTATTTGAGACTACATAGATTTTAGTTATGTATTATATTAAGTTAAAATAAAAGTGTTAATTTAGTATTGTTGTAATTGTCATTATTACATACACATATATATAAAAATCGGCCGATTTAATCGGTATCAGCTTTTTTTGGTCCTCCAATAATCGGTATCGGCGTTGAAAAATCATAATCGGTCGACCTCTAATACCTACAGTGGGGCAAAAAAGTATTTAGTCAGCCACCAACTGTGCAAGTTCTCCCACTTAAAAAGATGAGAGAGGCCTGTAATTTTCATCATAGGTACACTTCAACTATGACAGACAAAATTAGAAAAAAAAATCCAGAAAATCACATTGTAGGATTTTTTATGAATTTATTTGCAAATTATGGTGGAAAATAAGTATTTGGTCAATAACAAAAGTTTATCTCAATACTTTGTTATATACCCTTTGTTGGCAATGACAGAGGTCATTAAAGGTTAATAAGCCATATCTGTTTATGGTCCAATAACATACACTGCTCAAAAAAATAAAGGGAACACTTAAACAACACAATGTAACTCCAAGTCAATCACACTTCTGTGAAATCAAACTGTCCACTTAGGAAGCAACACTGATTGACAATAAATTTCACATGCTGTTGTGCAAATGGAATAGACAAAAGGTGGAAATTATAGGCAATTAGCAAGACACCCCCAATAAAGGAGTGGTTCTGCAGGTGGTGACCACAGACCACTTCTCAGTTCCTATGCTTCCTGGCTGATGTTTTGGTCACTTTTGAATGCTGGCGGTGCTTTCACTCTAGTGGTAGCATGAGACGGAGTCTACAACCCACACAAGTGGCTCAGGTAGTGCAGCTCATCCAGGATGGCACATTAATGCGAGCTGTGGCAAGAAGGTTTGCTGTGTCTGTCAGCGTAGTGTTCAGAGCATGGAGGCGCTACCAGGAGACAGGCCAGTACATCAGGAGACGTGGAGGAGGCCGTAGGAGGGCAACAACCCAGCAGCAGGACCGCTACCTCCGCCTTTGTGCAAGGAGGAGCAGGTGGAGCACTGCCAGAGCCCTGCAAAATGACCTCCAGCAGGCCACAAATGTGCATGTGTCTGCTCAAACGGTCAGAAACAGACTCCATGAGGGTGGTATGAGGGCCCGACGTCCACAGGTGGGGGTTGTGCTTACAGCCCAACACCGTGCAGGACGTTTGGCATTTGCCAGAGAACACCAGGATTGGCAAATTCGCCACTGGTGCCCTGTGCTCTTCACAGATGAAAGCAGGTTCACACTGAGCACGTGACAGACGTGACAGAGTCTGGAGACGCCGTGGAGAACGTTCTGCTGCCTGCAACATCCTCCAGCATGACCGGTTTGGCGGTGGGTCAGTCATGGTGTGGGGTGGCATTTCTTTGGGGGCCGCACAGCCCTCCATGTGCTCGCCAGAGGTAGCCTGATTGCCATTAGGTACCGAGATGAGATCCTCAGACCCCTTGTGAGACCATATGCTGGTGCGGTTGGCCCTGGGTTCCTCCTAATGCAAGACAATGCTAGACCTCATGTGGCTGGAGTGTGTCAGCAGTTATTGCAAGAGGAAGGCATTGATGCTATGGACTGGCCCGCCCGTTCCCCAGACCTGAATCCAATTGAGCACATCTGGGACATCATGTCTCGCTCCATCCACCAACGCCACGTTGCACCACAGACTGTCCAGGAGTTGGCGGATGCTTTAGTCCAGGTCTGGGAGGAGATCCCTCAGGAGACCATCCGCCACCTCATCAGGAGCATGCCCAGGCGTTGTAGGGAGGTCATACAGGCACGTGGAGGCCACACACACTACTGAGCCTCATTTTGACTTGTTTTAAGGACATTACATCAAAGTTGGATCAGCCTGTAGTGTGGTTTTCCACTTTAATTTTGAGTGTGACTCCAAATCCAGACCTCCATGGGTTGATAAATTTGATTTCCATTGATCATTTTTGTGTGATTTTGTTGTCAGCACATTCAACTATGTAAAGAAAAAAGTATTTAATAAGAATAGTTCATTCATTCAGATCTAGGATGTGTTATTTTAGTGTTCCCTTTATTTTTTTGAGCAGTGTATTTACATTCACCCATCTACCTTGATGATCTGTTTGGACAATTTGCACATTCGGATCAAAATTACTGTTAATTAATATCATTACCCCTTTCGAGTTTCTTTGCCCATGGGAGAAATATATTTCGCCTCCCTAGTCCTTTTTCCACACAACTTCATCTAAAATAGTTGAATGAGTTTCCTGTAAACAATATATATTAAACTTCTTCTCTTTTAGCCAGGTAAATACTGATCGTCTTTTCTTATTATCTGCTAAGCCATTCATTATAACTGGCTATACTTATTTCACCATTTACCATATTGAGATACACGTTTCAAATCTATTTATCATAATATATGTTTGTAAACTCACCATTTAAAAGTACCATAGTGATTGAGTATCCATATAGCTATACCATGATATTTGCATTGCTACTAAGTAAACCTCCAATTGTTCCCCACTATTCAGTTGTTCCATCACTGAGCCCAACTCAAGAAAGAACTTGATATACAGTTGAAGCTGTTTGAGAAGGCATGCAAAACGTAGCAATAATAGGGAGATTTGATTAACCATTGTCACGTCCTAGCTGATGAAACTCAGCTACACCCCAACGGTCCCCCGTTGTGACCATATTCCCAAGCATCTCTGTGTTGTCAGACCTTTGCCACCAGGGCCACAATAATATGCCCCCTCTCTGATTGTCCGAGTGTGACCCCCTCCCCATTGGTTACTGCAGCTAGTGTTGCCAGCACTGCCACTGCCTGGGTGGGGACACCCCACTGGAATCTCCACCAGTTAGGTACAAGGTCTTCAAGGTTCTCATTAGCAGCTTTGAGAATTTCCTTGTATATTATGCTCTCCCATCAGGGGGATTTGGCTTTGTAGGACCAACCCTGCCAGGCAGGCTCAGAATCTTGAGTGTGTGGTGCTGCTTTAGTAGGTCTCAGACCACATTCATCTTTCTGATTTGGCTGCGTATAGGCTACTTACGGTAGGTCCATAAAACAGATAAGGACTTCTCCTTAGCGTATGGGTCGCTCAGGTATAGGGTTGGGGATAGGCCAATAAATAAATCAACTACATGTATGATATATTTTAAAATGTATATCCCACATCTGCACAAAATTGAAAGCTCTCATAACCCCTGCTCACAAGCACACATGGGCTCTGGGATTTGCAACCACTATCCTTTTTCACTGACTCAACTCCACACTTTTTCAAACACAAAAACACACACCCCACCTTCCATCACAATACTCCTGCACATACCCACATACTGTGTCCTCTGTGTTTTATCTCTTCCATGTTGATTCAGTACTTTTGTGTTCCAGTTCCTTGTATTTTAAGATGTACAATTTAGTTAATTATCCTTTCTTCAATGCTATCTTATCAATTCATAAAATACAATAAATGGAAAGTCTAATACTAATTATTTTTCCAACATTCCCTACCTAGAATGGTATAGTGTAGTTGTAGTATATTTATTTAAATTGTTGTATTTTATTGCTTTTCTAGATATTTTTTTAAATTACAATCCCAACCATGGCTAATATTGAGTGTTTCATTATTAGAATCCTCTATGGGAACTTTGTAATATTTAGAATAGCCATGGAGTAGTCTGTGTCTCGGAACATTTGGTTATCAATATACAGTTTATAGACTACGAGAGCTACACTTTTCCTTTTTAATATCTTCTCCTTGAAGATTGGGTACAGAGCTTTGCGCCGTTCTGCAATTTCCTTCGGAACTTATCATTCATGTCTATTTTCATGCCAGTGAGTCTTTTACCCAGGCTTTCAACCATTATTTTATCTTTAAAGAAAGCAAATTTGGCAAAGATTGGGCGCTCATATCTCGGGTCCTCTCTGTCCGAAACAGTGTACACGTTCAAGTTGGATTTTGTCAACAGCTTCGCGTGGGTTCTGAAGCGCTGTAAGAAGGAATTCCTTCACCACATTTTCAGGAACTTCTCCTTTTTCTTGGATAGCAGTAAGTACCATATTTTCTCTCATAGATCTATTCTGTATGTCAAGTAAGGCTTCTCTCAGAAAGATGTTCTCCTTTAAGTTCATTTAACGTCCATTTCAATCTTATTGACTGTCCCTTTAAGCTTGTTTGTTTCTTTCTCCATTGTCGCAGCTTTTTCGTCACTCGTCTCGAGGCTCGCCTTCAACTCCTTTATATCTTTCCTAACTAATTCAAGTATGCAGTTTGTCGTCGATCGATTTTAACAGATTGGTTTCCACCGTAACCATTCCCGGTAGTGAAAAGCATAAATCGTCTGTGTCCGTCAGTCTCATTTTCTTTTGGAGATTGGTTCTCCTTGTTTATTACTCTGTCATGTTTGGTGTTGCTTGTTGTTGTAATATTTGTCGATACATTTCTTAAGCCTGATGAGTTGTTTTGTGTTATCCAGATTGAAGGTTATTACCCACGAGTATGTAAAGTTCTAATATTTAGTCTTACAGATATTGAATATTATGATTTTATCTTGAGGCAATCTGCACCGCTGTGTAGAGTCTGCCATCTTACCTCCGTTCCCATCTAGTGGATTTTTTTTTAACACCGGCTATTTCTTTTCACTTTGTCATACAGGCCAGGAATATGGAGTGAATGCAATGTTGTTGATCTCTTTGTATTTCCAAGTATTGGGATCATGTTATGGGTATGCTTGTCACCGGCAGGAACTGAGGAGTTTGTTAGGATCAAAATAAATATGAAAGAAGAAAAGCCCAGTTAAAAAGTTACAGAGAAACCCACCTCAGTCTTCTGTGAACAACTACACACATTTTTATGCAAAAGACACCAGAAGGGCTTTCCAAGAGGTGTTGACTGTTCCTGAGTGGTCTAGTCTCAGTCCTGACTTAAATCTGCTTAAAAGAAATCAGAGACGAGGTTTAAATATCGCTTTCTGTCAATGATCCCCAACCAAATGTAATGAACTTTCGCAATTTTGACAAAAACAATGGATATATTTTGCCCTAAGAGTTGTGCAAAGTTGGTAGAATTCACAGCTGTAATGTCTGCCAAAGGTGCTTCCACCAAGTATTTAAGATTTACGTCGGCCTCAGCCCGATCAAATCCTGCCAGTCTGCACAGCGCGATATCAACCCAGAGCATATCGGACTGATTTTTCTCCACGATATCTCCGGATTCCTACCGCAAGCTCTGAAACTTTACACCGGATCATCGCAGCTAGCTAGCTGCTATCCGAGTGGCTAAAACTGGCTAACGTTTATGTCCCGAAGCAAGCACCAGTTAGCCTGGAGCTAACCTCGAGCTAGCCATCACCTGGCTAGCCGCAGAGATCCATCAGTCAATTCCTGGGCTACAATACCTCTTTTGCAATTTGGCCTGGACCCCTTTACTGCCGACACGGATCCACGCTGATCCATTACAACTGGTCTGCTGACGTAACCGTCCGAGGGGGTTTCTACAGGCTCTTCCGTTGCGACGTCCCCCTGAGGCCCATCTGCTAGCCTGCTAGCCCCGGCCTGCTAGCTGTCTGAATTGCCGTGTCTTCAGCTCGCCAACTTACTCAATGGACCCTATGATCACTCGGCTACACATGCCTCTCCCTAATGTCATTATGTTGGTTAGTGATTATTGTCTTATTTCACTGTAGAGCCTCCAGCTCTGCTCAATATGCCTTAGCTAGCCCTTTTGTTCCACCCCTCACACATGCGGTGACCTCACCTGGCTTAAATGGTGCCTCTAAGAACAAAACCTCTCTGATCGTCACTCAATGCCTAGGTGTACCTCCACTGTACTCACATCCTACCATACCCTTGTCTGTACATTATGCATTGAATCTATTCTTCCGCGGCCAGAAATCTGCTCCTTTTACTCTCTGTTCCAAACACACTAGACGACCAGTTCTTTTAGCCTTTAGGCGTACACTTATCCTACTCCTCCTCTGTTCCTCTGGTGATGTAGAAGTTAACCCAGGCCCTGCAGCCCCCAGCATCACTCCCAATCCCCATGCGCTCTCATTTGTTGACTTGGTTTCATGCATGTTAACATTAGAAACATCCTCCCTAAGTTTGTTTTATTCACTGCTTTAGCACACTCCGCCAACCCGGATGCCCTAGCTGTGTCATAATCCTAGCTTAGGAAGGCCACCAAAAATCCTGAAATTTCCATCCCTAACTATAACATTTTCCGACAAGGTAGAAGTGCCAAAGGTGGCGGAGTTGCAATCTACTGCAGAGAGAGCCTGCAGAGTTCTGTCATACTATCCAGGTCTGTGCCTAAACAATTCGAGCTTATACTTTTGAAAATCCACCTTTCCAGAAACAAGTCTCTCACCGTTACCGCTTGTTATAGACCCCTTCAGCCCCCAGCTGTGCCCTGGACACCATATGTGAATTCATCGCCCCCATCTATCTTCAGAGTTCGTACTGTTAGGTGACCTAAACTGGGACATGCTTAACACCCCGGCCGTCCTACAATCTAAGCTAGATGCCCTCAATCTCACACAAATTATCAAGGAACCTACCAGATACAACACTAAATCCGTAACCAACCTCTTAGATATCATCCTGACCAACTTACCCTCTAAATACCTCTGCTGTCTTCAACCAGGATCTCAGTGATCACTGCCTCATTGCCTGCGTGCGTAATGGGTTCACGGTCAAACGACCACCCCTCATCACTGTCAAACGCTCCCTAAAACACTTCAGCGAGCAGGCCTTTCTAATCAACCTGGCCCGCGTATCCTGGAAGGATATTGACCTCATCCTGTCAGTAGAGGATGCCTGGTTGCTCTTCAAAAGTTCTTTACTCACCATCTTAAATATGCATGCCCCATTCAAAAAATGTAGAACTAAAAACAGATATAGCCCTTGGTTCACCCCAGACTTGACTGCCCTTGACCAGAAATGTGCATCCTGTAGCACTAATTCCAAAAAGTTTTGGGACACTTAAGTCCATTGAGAATAAGAGCACCTCCTCCCAGCTGCCCACTTCACTGAGGATAGGAAACACTGTCACCACCGTTAAATCTCCGATAATCGATAGTTTCAATAAGGATTTTTCTACTGCTGGCCATGCTTTCCACCTGGCTACCCCTACTCCGGCCAACATCTCAGCACCCCCTGCAGCAACTTGCCCAAGCCCCCCCCCCCCCCCCCCCCCTCGCCGCCTCCCCCACCCAAATACAGACAGCTGATGTTCTGTAAGAGCTGCAAAATCTGGTTCCCTACAAATCAGCTGGGCTAGACAATCTGCACCCTCTCTTTCTAAAATGATCTGCCGAAATTGTTGCAACTCCTATTACTAGCCTATTCAACCTCTCGTATCGTCTGAGATCCCCAAAGATTGGAAAGCTGCCACGGTCATCCCACTCTTCAAAGGGGGAGACACTCTAGACCCAAACTGTTATAGACCTATATCCATCCTGCCCTGCCTTTCTAAAATCTTCAAAAGCCAAGTTAATAAACAGATCACTGACCATTTCAAATCCCACCATACCTTCTCCACTATGCAATCTGGTTTCCGAGCTGGTCATGGGTGCACCTCAGCCACGCTCAAGGTCCTAAAAGATATCATAACCGCCATGGATCGAAAAAAGACAGTACTGTGCAGCCGTCTTCATTGACCTGACCAAGGCTGTCGACTCTGTCAATCACCGCATTCTTATCGGCAGACTCAATAGACTTGGTTTCTCAAATGACTGCCTCGCTTGGTTCACCAACTATTTCTCTGATAGAGTTCAGTGTGTCAAATTGGAGGGCCTGTTGTCCAGACCTCTGGCAGTCTCTATGGGGGTGCCACAGGGTTCAATTCTCGGGCCTACTCTTTTCTCTGTATATATCAATGACGTCGCTCTTGCTGCTGGTGATTCTCTGATCCACCTCTACGCAGGCGACACCATTTTGTATACATCTGGCCCTTCTTTGGACATTGTGCTAACAAACCTCCAAACGAGCTTCAAAGCCATACAACACTCCTTCCGTGGCCTCCAACTGCTTTTAAATGCTAGTAAAACTAAATGCATGCTCTTGAACCGATTTCTGCCCGCACCCTCCCGCCCGACTAGCATCACTACTCTGGACGGTTCTGACTTAGAATATGTGGACAATTACAAATACCAGGTGTCTGGTTAGACTGTAAACTCTCCTTCCAGACTCACATTAAGCATCTCCAATCCAAAATTAAATCTGGAATAGGCTTCCTATTTCGCAACAAAGTCTCCTTCACTTATGCTGCCAAACATACCCTCGTAAAACTAACTATCCTACCGATCCTTGACTTCGGCAATGTCATTTACAAAATAGCCTCCAACACTCTACTCAGCAAACTGGATGTAGTCTATCACAGTGCCATCCGTTTTGTCACCAAAGCCCCATATACTACCCACCACTGCGACATGTTTGCTATGCTCTCGCTGGCTGGCCCTCACTACATATTTATTTTTTGGGAAAATGTTCTATAACTTTCTTTCACTTTGAAAATGTGGAGTAGGTTGTGTAGCTCTATCGGAAAAAACATCAAATGTAATCCCTTTTTAGATTGAATTTTAAGGCAGACACTGTATGCAAGTCCTATAATAAGCAAAGACAAATTATAGCTCTGTTTTCAATCAAAATAAAACAGGCTCATAGAAATGGCTGGAACGGTATCATACACATCCATGCATTTGATACCATTCCATTTACAACATTCCAGATATTATTACAAGCCACCCTCCCCTCAGCAGCCTCCTCTTTGTGTGGGATTTGAAAGAATTTGACTATTGCCTGCACAGACAATGAATTATTAGCCTACATATTCATATTGACCATAACCTGACCTGATTATTATGTCCAAGAGGTTGGCCTTCCTTCTTTTCTCTTCTTCCACAGCGAAAAGCAAGCTGTGAAAGGTCCCTTTCTCTTGCAGCTCTGCCAACACATCAGCAATCACGTGACCCACAAACTGACTGTATGCCAGGAAGACAGAGAGAGAGAGAGAGAGAGAGCATGATCGTTATGTATGAGGTAGATGGCATACAGGGTACTTTTTGGATTCACAGTTAATACAGTCTGCTCTGCACCTTGGAAATGTTTGACAAATGTAAACAATGGCAATGTGTTTAGTTCAGTGGTTAACCTGAAAAAGATCCTAATGAAAAGTTGTCTCGTGTGCATAATAAATCATAATACATCTCTGTTTGAAGCACAGAGTTGTGGGCTTCTATTTTATTAAATTGTCTGGAACCTAGCTCTGGTGTTGATAAAACATTTACTGGAGACAGGAGATCAAGTTGAGACATAGGACGAGGTGTATAATTGTATAATAAGGCAGTTTATTCAAAGGTAAAGATATCTGGCAATTCGTGCTGCACGGCCCCGTTCTGTCTGATTCATATGGAATCGTCGGAGAAGAGAGCGCTAAACATATTGTGCAGATTATATATGCAGTAAAAAATGTAGGTTGATCTGGTAGTCTGGCCTTCTGATTGGTCGCTCTGGGTCGTGGGTAGTCCTGTTCGGGCCTGGTGTCGACGTTCCATTGGCTCTTAACATAGTTCTTTGTCTTGAGTCCCAACCTTGGAAAGAATGTGTATGCCTAATGTTGTTTCAGGGGCCTGTCCTGAGTGGGGGGTGTGTGTGTGTCTGTGGTTGGTAACTAATGAGACCAGCATGTGTCTGGGGAAAGAGGGGGTGTGTGCATGTTGTATAAAAGATAGCTTGTGTTGAGAAGTTGTTAAAACAAGTTTCCAGTATCTATTACAATTTCTTACAAATCCCCCTCTTCACGTCTTATAGACGTGAATAAACTAGTTAAAATTTGTCAGAAGACAAATTTTTGATTCCCCCTCTTCACGTCTCACAAGAGACGTGACATAAAAGTAAAAAGACAAAGCTATGGGATAAAATTTGTCAGAAGACACATTTTTAATTCCCCCTCTTCACGTCTCACAAGAGACGTGACAATAGTAAAACAAAACAGGGGAAAATTTGTCAGAAGACAAATTTTTAATTCCCCCTCTTCACGTCTCACTAGAGACGTGACATAAAAGCTAGATCTGGTTTGTCTGCCGCAAGCAAAGAAAAAATAAGGATATAATGAAAACAATAAGCCCCCTCAAGTATGGGTAAATGAGCAAGGACTAAAAGAAGACCACTCCAAGTGCTACACCTGGAGTGGCCAATCACACATTAGTAACCAAAAAAACGAGATCATGTTAAACCCTCAGGTCCATCCCTCTATACAACCTGTACCAGGTGGGCTCGTCGCCACCCGGGAACTTCAAACCTTCACAACAGGGAGGACAAACATCACTTTTTATTCATTTGACAACCTCAACTGCAGCAACCCAAGGGTCCTCCTCTGTCAGGCCCACTCTCCTGCGAAAGCTTGATTTCGTATCAGCCTCTCCAACTGGAGCATCAAGCAACGGCATCATACCAGAGGCCCTTTCCACATCTGTAACAGACTTCTTCAAACAAGGTATGATACAGGCAGCACAGCACATGAGCAAACCCTAAAACAACAACTAGGGTCAGTAATCCAGTAATCATCATTGCAGTGTACTTACCAAACCAACCACCCAGCCAGGGGAACAGTCCACTCTCCTCCACACCTGCAAGACCCTTCATCTCCACTGATAACCTTGCCAACCCACTCAGAGCTTTTGAAATGCTCCCATCCGGACTAGTATTGTTAGGGACAAACGTGCAACACTGTTCTCCAAACATTTTACATACACCTCCCTGGTTGGCCAGAATCATGTCCAGTGTTAGTCTATTTTGTCTACTGGTTTGAGAGGTAGCATCCAATTGTTCAGCCATCCCCGTAAGTGCTGTGTGGGTGTATTTAACAAATCATTATTGATTATAGTAGATATAATTGATCCAGGCATTCTGCTTAGCATCAACAATAGCTGGGCCAATGATGGGCATCAGATGCCACAGGCCATCTTTCCTGTTTAATGTCTGGAATTCGTGGGGGACCCCTATTGGGACCCCCAACAGGTTGGTGTGGATGTTATCTGTACCCTCGGACCAAGGAGCGTCATGTTTCTGCCGTCTCCTGGGTTGGTCCCAAACCTCTGTGTCATGTGCAGCATCCCAGAAGTTGGTTAGCTGTAACCTCAATAATAAGCAATGGTGTTTATCAGACTGGCCAAAGTACATGTGCCCTGACAATCTCCTTTCAAAATGGGGTCAACCGCCTGGCAGGTCCACACATCCACCATACATCAGCGACACCTCTATTTAATAGTGACATTAGTGATGCAGGCAGTAGTAGGGAACCTCCCATAGTCTATACCTCTACCTGTACCAGTGATACAGCTGTAATATCCCCCATATGCCTTAACTCCCCACGGTGCCTTCTGGGGAGGGACTTCTGTACCGGATTGGAGAGCTTAGGTGATGGTGTGGGACTTGGTCTTGAAGTGGTGGAGGAGGCCAGCTGAACCCTGGTCCGTTGGAACTGGTGGTGGTTCTGGCAGTACTGTGATGGTAACATCCCCATCGTATCCTAATCAGACAGCTCAGGACTACAAGCAGTCCTGTAAAGCCCCACCCTCTCCCAGAGAACACATCATCAGCCAGAGATCAAGCAACACTTTCACTTCTATGAACGTACACAGTGAGGAAAAGTCGGGGGCAGGGAATTCTTCATTAAGGAGTTGATCCCCGAACTCTATTAGTAACGGTTCTTCTCCTTAACTCTGTGATCATTCGACAGTGTCAGTGTGTCTCACCCTCCAAATGCGATATGCCCCCAGATCGAGTGAATCACCTTCTCCTTTAATTCACCTGTAATGCATAAAATCTTGGACATACAGGTTTGGTTAACAAACAGTTTCTCATTTGTTCTATCTGATTATATATTTAACTTCTATGCCTATTTGTTAGCTAGAAAATTTTAGTTTTAAATTAGTTTATTATCCAATAGGCCCCATCCTATCCTAAACCACAATGTACCCCTCCCCCGTTTGATACCTGGCTCTGGCCAGGTATCAACCTTACCTACTCTAAATAATGACTTAGGTAAGTTTATGGTCAAGAGTTATAAACTCTATTATAATCATTTTAACTCAAAACTAGCATCCCAATGACCACAAATTCATTATTCTCACTACATCCCCCCGTGAGTGATCAAGTCACAGGAAAATGCAATGAAAAACAGGTCAAAAGGTTACACCTACATTCGTGTTCCATACCATATCTAGACATACCAAAAGAACCCTTTATCTTAACAAAGTCCCTTGATAATGGAGCACCACTGGCGTCCATCCATGGAGCCAACACATAAGGTTGGCAACCCTCCCTCAGACCTGGTGGGATAACCAGCCTCAGACCATTTTGTAGTTTAGTCAATGTAAGTTCCTTTCGCCATAATAAGACGTCCCGTCCTTTAGCATAACTCGACCAATCGGGACCCGTCTCAGCGACAAGGTTTTTCCAGGACCATTTATCTAAACCCCCCAATGTCATATACCAATGAAATCCGGTCTGCCATAATGTCTTGTCTTCAGCACTGTCCCTAGAACTTTCCAGCATTCCCCAGGGTACCGTGACAGTGGTGGTGGCGTTTATGGGGACACATAGGGTGGTACTTCTAACTCGGTCTGTAGTACAGGTATGGTTACTAGTTACAGTATGTCGTTTGTATATTTTGTGGTTGTAGATGTATGAAGTGGTGTTGGATGTGACATTAGTTTGGCTGGTGCGTGGGACAGGTGGATGTGCCAGGTGCTGTATTAGCCATGTGAAAGTTCCTAGGAAACTCCAGTGATTATATTGAAAATAACAAACAAGGGACCAGATATCCCCAATCTCGCCCAGGGCGGGAGATAACCCGTCCCCCGGCGAGATTCCTTAGTTCGTGTGACTGGGAGTCGTTCCCACATTCTCACTACCTGAGGTTTCTGTGATTAGAATCGAATTCAGGTCGTTCAAATCGGCCCTGACCTCAGTCAAAGTTCTGGACGGAGTTGGTGCTGGAGTGCAATGTGTAAGGTGGTGCCAAGGTGCGCCTGATTTACCTTTGACCTGGACTGAGTGTGAAGTAACCTCCTTCACTTCGTACGGTCCAGTCCACCTGGGTTCTAGCCACTTTCTCTTGTGGACTTTCACCCTCACCCAGTCACCAACTTTTACCTTCAGTGGTGCCGGATCTCCCGTCCGCTCCCCCTCTTGGACCTTGTGAATCTGTTAGGAGAGTGCTGCAGAAAGTTCCGTCAATTTTCTCACATAGTACATTACAATTTTGTTGTACATCAAGGGCGGGCATATGACCTCCCTCCCTTGGTGGACCAGGCATGACTCTTCCAGTCATTATCTCATGAGGAGAGAGATGGGTGCCTGCACCTGGCGAGGCTCTCATGGCCATCAACGCCAGGGGCAGGGCTTCGACCCATGTCAACTTCGAACCTGCACATACCTTAGCTATCTTAGCCTTAAGTCTGATTGGCGCGTTCCACGAGGCATTGAGATTGTGGCTTGTACACTGACCCAAACTTGTGCACAATGCCAAATCTTTCCTCCACCTGTCTTAGGTGTTGGTTACTGATATGGGACCCGTTGTCGGATCGGTTTTGTCTTGGAACTCCATACCTTGGTATGAGTTCAGTCTGCAGCCACTTAATGACTGACCTGGCATCCTCACGTGCTGTTGGTATTGCCTCAACCCATTTAGAGAACCTGTCTACCATAACTAACAGGTACCTTTCTCCTTTTGTCACATTGTCTTGCCCCATATCTGTGTAATCTATGCTGATGTCCTGAAAACAAGCGTTAGGGACTGGGTATGAACCCATGGGCGTTTGATATGGTTTCTTTGGATTGTGGCTACCACAAATGCTACACTCGTCACAAAACAAATCTGTCATGTCTTTCATGTGGGGGTGCCACCAGATGTGGGACACCTTCTGTAAAGTCTTTAGTTTGCCTTCGTGTGTGGGCCCATGAGCTTCCCGTATTAGTTCTGGACAGAGGTTTGCAGGGGCCACTAGTCTGCCATCATGGCATCTCTACAGTTCATCAGGTCCTTTGGTGGCCCCTGTCTGTCCTCATACTGAGTGTTCATAGGGTCCTGCTGAGAACTGGAGTTCTTTTATGTGTTGCTCTGTGAGCTCAGTCCGAGCTGGTTGGATCTGTAGTATCATTTGTCTCGGGGTGTATCCACCAGCTTTCTTGGCTGCTTTGTCAGCTGCATCATTTCCCTCGCTGACTCTGTTTTTCAGTTGTTGATGTCCTTTACACTTCATGATGGCCACCTTCTTAGGTAGTGAGACTGATTTAATCAGTTTTTCCATCTGTGTCTTGTGTTTGATTGGCAGGTTCCCTGTGGTGGTGAAGTTGCGTCTAACCCATTGTGGTCCATCAGTATGGACTGCTCCATGAGCATACGCTGAGTCGGTGTAGATGTTTACAGTCTTTCCTTCAGCTCTTTCCAGAGCTTGTGTCAAACCTATGATTTCAGCTAATTGGGCTGATGCAGGTTGTGGGATGATGGCAGATTCCAAAGTCACATGTGATCTATCCGGGAGCTGCTGCACCACTGCGTATGCTGCTATGTTCCCTTCCTCTCCTCTATAGCAGCATCCATCTGTGTATAACCATAGGTCCGGGTTGGTGAGTGGTTCGTTCCCCAGGTCAGGTCTCAGTTTCAGTTCTTGTGCAGCTCTTTCTGCGCAGGAGTGGGGTAGACCTTCTTCAGCATTGAGTGCGTCTGCCATGTTTTTTCCAGTGTTGACAAATGTGATGTGTGATTGTGTGCATTTATTCTGGATTTTCGTTTTTCTTTCAGCGCTGAACGTGAATTCTTTGCTCATCAGATATGCTGCAACCCCATGGTGGGTGTGGATTTCCAATGGATGGCACATTACCAGGTGGGCTGTTTTTTCAATAGCTTTTGCCACTGCAGCTACATACCTGGAACATGTGGTTTGTCCTACTTCGATGTGGTCCAATTTGGAGGAGTGATACATCAACACTCTTCTCTCCCCCTCTTGTTTCTGAAAAAGGATGGATGATGTGAATCCTTCTTTTTCAGAAACATCCAGATGGAATTTGTTTTTGTAGTCAGGTGATGTCAAGGCTGCTGCCACTGAGAGATCTGTTTTCAGGAGTGCAAAAGCCTTTGATGCTTCAGTGGTCCATTTGGTGGGTCACTCCCTCCACCTCACACATGACAGTTGGTTCGGTGTGGAGTGGAAAATGCTGACCCCCATTCCCGTTCTGTGGTGGTGGGCAGCTTCAGGGCCATGGGGCATATTCGTCTGACATGCCCTGGAAAGGAGGAGGCGGCTGCTGGTTAGGGTCTGGGTTTGGGTGATTGTATGCGGTCGGAGGGGCTGCCCGTGGTTGGTACATCATGGGTCTTACTTCTCCCCTTGCCCTAGGGGCGTATCCTCTTGCCCTATTTGCTACCCAATGTTGCTGAGCCGCTGTTGTTGGGTATGGGCACTGGCGTGCAAAATGTCCCATTTGTTTACAATTGAAACAGCCCCCCCATGGTGTCTCGTGTCTTGGTTGTCCCCATGGTGCTTGGTATGGTGCCACAGGTGACTGGTATGGTGGTGTTGCCATCGGGATGGGTTGGTCCATTGGTGGTCCTGAAATGACCGGTACCTGTGGGGTTTGCATCATCTGAGATACTGTTTTCTCAATGATTTGAGAAATATCTGGTTGGTCTTCTGCCACCATCTGTTTCTTCGGTTTATCTCCTTTCTGGGCCTCTTTCAGTTGTAGTTTCAAAAGTTGTACCTGTAGGGACTGGACTTGTGTTTCTGCTTCTCCCTTGTCCTTGTTGTATTGAGTGATGTGGTGATGCACATGGGAGTTGAACTGAGCCTGGGCGATGCCCTTTATGGCGTCAGTCGGGGCTCCAGTGACCACCCCCATCATATCAGTTTTTTTTTTATGGGAGTGCCCTTCTGGTTTCTTCAATTGCCCACGTTCCTATCCTTTGTTCTGCCTCTGCTCTTTCCCTATGTTTTGTACCTTCCTTTTTGAATAAGTGGTTCCTATTCCTTTCAACTTCACTTTCTATCCCTTCCTTCACTGCTTCCTCTAATTCTTTCTCCATAGTAAGGAGTTGCCCTTTTGATGGGGCAGCTCCACTAAGGTAACCTGCCTGTGTCCATTTTAGCCTCACTTCCTCCCATACCTTCTTTATTGTTTTATACTGTATTTTTCCCCCTGCTCTGTCCTTTATTCTCTGATCTAAGTATTCATTGAATTTGTGTTTGGGGACGATGGTCGTGGCCATTTTGTCGTTAAGCTATGTCTGGGTCTATCACTATCTTTGTATACTTTAGCCCGTCACTGGTCGAAACCAGCGAAGTATCCTTGGCGCTACCACAGACCTATCTCGTGTCCCACCCTCGTGCACAAAGAATTTTATTGCCGTGTATTCAATGAATTATTTTTTCCGTTTTCCAACAATATTTCAGCTATATCCTTTTGGAACAATATATTAGTATATTCAAGCGCTCCTAAAATAATTGGAATAAAGATTTTAGGAACTTTTTCCCAAAAGTTATTATTGTATTTAACTTTTTCGATTAATTAAATACTTTGCCAAAACATTTCAGAAATGTCCTTTTGGGACAATATATTAGTATATTCAAGCGCTCCTAAAATAATTGGAATAATGATTTTAGGAACTTTTTCCCAAAAATTATTATTGTTTTTAACTTTTTCGATTAATTAAATATTTTGCCAAAATATTTCAGAAATGTCCTTTTGGAACAATATACTAGTATATTCTAGCGCTTCTAAAATAATTGTCAAATTAATTCTAGCCCTTAAGGAATTACCAACAGCACAAGAGGGAAAAATCAAGTCAACTTTCAGCGCGGCGGCTGCCCAACGACCTAAACTTTTTGACTCGGCGGTCACTTTCAACACAGCCTCAATTTAGCATATCAGTAATTAGTAGCAATCAGTCTCGTGGAACGTTCAATCACTCACATACACAACATCAACACACTTTCCATATACGGACCTAGTTTTAATAAATGATTCTTCACGGGTATACTATTGCCCGACTATACGAATCTTTTCTAGAATCTGTTTGAGTTCTTCACGGTACGATCTAGTTGGGTGCCAAACCAACCACTGTCCGACTATACGAATTCAACAGTCCAAATTTTAAGTGATTCTTCACGGGTATGCTATCGCCCGACTATACGAATCTTAACAATCCTAACTTAAAATGATTCTTCACGGGTATTCTATTGCCCGACTATACGAATCTTAACAATCCTAACTTAAAATGATTCTTCACGGGTATTCTATTGCCCGACTATACAAATCTTTTCTAGACTTGGATTCTTCACGGGAATACTATTGCCCGACTATACGAATCTTTTTCCTCACTGTACACTCAGTCGATCAAATCGACTAGTGCCAGATTATTTGAACAAGTCTTGACCTATTATCACTCAGATATCCTTACACAATGCCTTCGGTTACGGACAGTTTTCACATAAAATTTAACAGTAATCCATACTCGCCCTCAGAAACACTGATCTTAATTTGGGTATTTGACTATAATATAATATGCAGATTTCGATTTAAACAGGTTCTGCTTACCTTTTATTTGTCGAGCTCTTTGATCAGTACCCTGAGGCGAGTTGAATCACCGAATTGATCCTGATTACAAGTCACCCCTCCTTCTCGAATCTTTCTCCAACTGTCTCCTCTCTCATCAACTTTCTATGGACCGAATTCCAAGGTTTTAACAAACCATCCTCTGCATACCAAGTTTTGTTGATAAAACATTTACTGGAGACAGGAGATCAAGTTGAGACATAGGACGAGGTGTATAATTGTATAATAAGGCAGTTTATTCAAAGGTAAAGATATCTGGCAATTCGTGCTGCACGGCCCCGTTCTGTCTGATTCATATGGAATCGTCGGAGAAGAGAGCGCTAAACATATTGTGCAGATTATATATGCAGTAAAAAATGTAGGTTGATCTGGTAGTCTGGCCTTCTGATTGGTCGCTCTGGGTCGTGGGTAGTCCTGTTCGGGCCTGGTGTCGACGTTCCATTGGCTCTTAACATAGTTCTTTGTCTTGAGTCCCAACCTTGGAAAGAATGTGTATGCCTAATGTTGTTTCAGGGGCCTGTCCTGAGTGGGGGGTGTGTGTGTGTCTGTGGTTGGTAACTAATGAGACCAGCATGTGTCTGGGGAAAGAGGGGGTGTGTGCATGTTGTATAAAAGATAGCTTGTGTTGAGAAGTTGTTAAAACAAGTTTCCAGTATCTATTACAATTTCTTACACTGGTCCAAGTCGGAACGTGCACTAAAGCCCCGAACAAGAGCTATCTGGAACCCACCTGTCTCTCTGCACCTTGGCCAGGTTGTCAGGGGACAGTGGGTCCTCCTCTAGCGTGCGGTTCAGTTCCTTCTGGGATCTGTGCAGCTCACGGGTGGCATCTGACAGTCTCCCAGACTCTCTCTCAAACTGACGGGTTGCTTTCAGGTTCTGCTCTGCCCCTTTCTGCTGTTCAAGGACCTGTCCAATGTCGGCTGACACAAACTTCCACAAAAACATATGAATACGGGCTGAATAGGAGAAAATTACAGCTTAGATAGCAAGCATACCATTAATTTGCTAAAGACGCATCATCGCTTGAAAAAGCCAATTGACATTAGCTCCGCGTATAATGTCAGCTGAGGATAATCAGATAATACCTTATCAGCTTCTGGATGACCCCTGTAGGTGTCGGGCATGATGTGACCCAGCACTGCCAGCTGTGCCTCACAGTCCTGGAGCACTGTACACACGCTGAGCAGCTCTACCCCAGACAAAGGAACCGACATCCTGATGGTCTGTGAACACTGAATTCGAGCGAAATTAGCCAAGCAATTTACAACATCACCTATCTAGCTAGCTACTAACGATACCGTTTTCTAACTGTGACATTTTTGTGTTAGAAAATATCCTGGGCAAAATGCTCAATAACACAATCAACAGATTCGTAGCTAGGTATATTTCTTACGTGTCTTCACGGAACGTGTTGAAGTTTACTAGCTATATTTATGCACAATAAAAGGCCAGTAGTTTAACTAGAGCATAGTTTAGCTAGTCTAGCAGCACACTTGGTAGTTTACCCCGGTTACCCTGGTAACGCACAACATTTGATTATTGTTTTCAAAAAATGACAAATTCTTATCTACTTTGATTATTATGTTGTGTGAAACGTACGAGAATGCAATAAAGTGACAGTTAAATAGTTAGATACAAATAAATACATGTTTTGATTATGCGTTTCTGTCGTAACCGACTACGTGAATTTCCCAGCATTCCATTCCAACTTCCTTTTCTGCCATTTTTCTTACAGTGAAGGTGAGAATTACAAAAGGCCACTTTTATAAAATCGAAATTTCTATGTTATTAAGTCTACATTTGGCATAATGTAGTATAACTCACTCACACAAACACGAGTCCAGCTCTTTGGCAGATTTTCAGTCTGTGTTGTCTCTGTTCAGTTTTTCACAAATGTTTTTTGGCCTCCTCCACGTCTCCTGATGTACTGGCCTGTCTCCTGGTAGCGCCTCCATGCTCTGGACACTACGCTGACAGACACAGCAAACCTTCTTGCCACAGCTCGCATTGATGTGCCATCCTGGATGAGCTGCACTACCTGAGCCACTTGTGTGGGTTGTAGACTCCGTCTCATGCTACCACTAGAGTGAAAGCACCGCCAGCATTCAAAAGTGACCAAAACATCAGCCAGGAAGCATAGGAACTGAGAAGTGGTCTGTGGTCACCACCTGCAGAACCACTCCTTTATTGGGGGTGTCTTGCTAATTGCCTATAATTTCCACCTTTTGTCTATTCCATTTGCACAACAGCATGTGAAATTTATTGTCAATCAGTGTTGCTTCCTAAGTGGACAGTTTGATTTCACAGAAGTGTGATTGACTTGGAGTTACATTGTGTTGTTTAAGTGTTCCCTTTATTTTTTTGAGCAGTGTATTAATACATGGCTATAATCAGTAGGTGTTATATGTAGAGTTAGCGACCAAGCCTATGTGTTGAGGTGCTCCCACAATAATGTGATTTGTACCACATCTAGGGCTGTGGCGGTCATAAAATCTTGTCAGCTGGTTGTCATACAAAAGCTGCCTGTCTCACGGTAATTTACTGTTAATTAACATCAACACGTTTAACATTTCCAGGTATCCATGCAAACATGACGCCGATGCACACCTTTGGAACATCTACATTTAAAAAAATAAATCAATTCAATATACACCATCACGGTAAATCCATGATTTGTTCTAGGCAGGTCTAAAGAAACATGATGATATGAAGAAAATGTATTTCAGAAGAACAGAACATGAGTTAGCCTACTGTATGTTATCTGGCTGTGAGCCATGCCATAGGCTGTAGGTTTGTTCATTTAGCAGACAAGATACTTTTGTATATATAGTGTATGTGGACACCCGATGAATGAGTGGATTTGGCTATTTCAGCCACACCCTTTGCTGACAGTTGTGTGAAATGGAGCACATAGCCATGCAATCTCCATAGACAAATATTGTCAGTAGAACGGCCTTTCTGAAGAGCTCAGTCACTTTCAATGTGGCACCGTCATAGGATGCTATGGCTATGTTGAGCATAAAAGTGATAATTTGAACAGGTCCTATACACTAGATTTAGAGTTATTTGGCAACTTTAGTTGTGAATGATATAAACCATAGAATGTCTTAGAAATCAAAAGATATATGGGCTGCATGTGACTATAGGCTATTGATCATTTGAGAAAGTCACAAAAAAAGCTTGCCACTTTTCCGCTGGTTCATTTCACTCATGTCAGGTAGGCTACTCCGGTTATTTTGCCTTGACAGGTGATATTCCGCCCAAACTCTGTATGTCATGGCCTCTCCAACCCTGTTCCTGCAGCTACAGTATGCTTAATTTGGGAAACCAAGTGAAAACTGTTCGGGAACATCGATAGTGACATGTTTTCACAATGCAACTTATTTAATTAAACGGTTGACAGCCCCTCTGCATGCTGGAGAAAGGAATGAAGGAGAGAGGGGAGGAGATAAACGCACGGTGGTGAGATTCTGTAGCGAATGGTAATGTAATGCCTATTAATTATGAAAACATTTTTTTAAATATATTACTAGCTTATTCAAAATCAAATACAAATTCTCTATAATTGTAGGGTAACGCTGCATTTATTTAATTTAGGCTAGACCAATTATGTACCAAAGATATCTTAAATCAGTATTTATTTGTATGTTTTTCTGCCATGTGTAATATGCGGTAGGCTATATTTTGTAAAATGGCACAATCATTATAATTCAGGATTTTTTGGGGGCTTGGGCTCATATATAGGCCAATGCGTAATCATAAGCTCTAATATGCATATACAGTGCATTCGGAAAGTATTCAGACCCCTTGACTTTTACCACGTTTTGTTAGTCTTATTCTAAAATAGATTAAATACGTTTTTTCCCTTATTAATCTACACACAATACCCCATAATGACAAAGCGAGAATAGGTTTAGACATTATTCCACATTTATATATAAAAAAAAAAACAGATACCTTATTAATGTAAATATTCAGACCTTTTGCTATGAGACTCGAAATTGAACTCAGGTACATCGATCACCCTTGAGGTGTTTCTAACTATGGTAAATTCAGTTGATTGGACATGATTTGGAAAGGCACACACCTGTCTATATAAGGTCCCAGAGTTGATAGTGCATGTCAGAGCAAAAAAACAAGCCATGAGGACAAAGGAATTGTTTGTAGAGCTCCGAGTTAGGATAGTGTCAAGGCACAGATCTGGGGAAGGGTACCAAAACATTTCTGCAGCATTGAAGGTCTCCAAGAACACAGTGGCATCCATCATTCTTAAATGGAAGAAGTTTGGAACCACCAAGACTCTTCCTAGAGCTGGCTGCCTGGCCAAACTGAGCAATCGGGGGAGAAGGGCCTTGGTCAGGAGGGTGACAAATCAAATGTATTTATATAGCCCTTCTTACATCAGCTGATATCTCAAAGTGCTGTACAGAAACCCAGCCTAAAACCCCAAACAGCAAGCAATGCAGGTGTAGAAGCACGGTGGCTAGGAAAAACTCCCTAGAAAGGCCAGAACCTAGGAAGAAACCTAGAGAGGAACCAGGCTATGAGGGGTGGCCAGTCCTCTTCTGGCTGTGCCGGGTGGAGATTATAACAACATTGCCAAGATGTTCTAATGTTCATAAATGACCAGCATGGTCAAAAAATTATAATCACAGTAGTTGTCGAGGGTGCAACAAGTCAGCACCTCAGGAGTAAATGTCAGTTGGCTTTTCATAGTCGATCATTCAGAGTATCTCTACCGCTCCTGCTGTCTCTAGAGAGTTGAAAACAGCAGGTCTGGGACAGGTAGCACGTCCGGTGAACAGGTCAGGGTTCCATAGCCGCAGGCAGAACAGTTGAAACTGGAGCAGCAGCAAAGCCAGGTGGACTGGGGACAGCAAGGAGTCATCATGCCAGGTAGTCCTGAGGCATGGTCCTAGTGCTCAGGTCCTCCGAGAGAAAGAAAGAGAGAATTAGAGAGAGCATACTTAAATTCACAGAGGACACCGGATAAGACAGGAGAAGTACTCCAGACACATAAACTTGTACAGCATAAATACTGGAGGCTGAGACAGGAGGGGTCAGGAGACATTGTGGCCCCATCCGATGATACCCCCGGACAGGGCCAAACAGGCAGGATATAACCCCAGCCACTTTGCCAAAGCACAGCCCCCACACCACTAGAGGGGTATCTTCAGCCTCCAGCGACGCCCTCCTGTCTGGAGCAGCCAGAGTCTCCCTCCTGTCCGGAGCAGCCAGAGTCTCCCTCCTGTCCGTAGCAGCCAGAGTCTCCCTCCTGTCCGTAGCAGCCAGAGTCTCCCTCCTGTCCGTAGCAGCCAGAGTCTCCCTCCTGTCCGTAGCAGCCAGAGTCTCCCTCCTGTCCGTAGCAGCCAGAGTCTCCCTCCTGTCCGTAGCAGCCAGAGTCTCCCTCCTGTCCGTAGCAGCCAGAGTCTCCCTCCTGTCCGGAGCAGCCAGAGTCTCCCTCCTGTCCGGAGCAGCCAGAGTCTCCCTCCTGTCCGGAGCAGCCAGAGTCTCCCTCCTGTCCGGAGCAGCCAGAGTCTCCCGCCTGTCCGGCGCTGCCAGAGCCTCCCGCCTGTCCGGCGCTGCCAGAGCCTCCCGCCTGTCCGGCGCTGCCAGAGCCTCCCGCCTGTCCGGCGCTGCCAGAGCCTCCCGCCTGTCCGGCGCTGCCAGAGCCTCCCGCCTGTCCGGCGCTGCCAGAGCCTCCCGCCTGTCCGGCGCTGCCAGAGTTTCCCTCCTATTCGGGGTCCGTTGTAAGGGTCCCCAGTCCGGGGTCGGCGGCAAGGGTCGCCACTCCAGAGGCGCTACATAAGGGGGCCAAGACTAAGGTGGAGTGGGGTCTACGTCCCGCACCAGAGCCGCCACCGCGGTGTAATGCCCACCCAGACCCTCCCCTATTGGTTCAGGTTTTGCGGCTGGACTCCGCACCTTTGGGGGGGGGGGGGGTTACTGTCACGCCCTGACCGTAGATTGTTTTGTATGTTTCTATTTTTAGTTTGGTCAGGGTGTGATGTGGGTGGGTATTCTATGTTGTAGGTCTAGGTTTTCTATTTCTATGTGTTTGGCCTGGTATGGTTCCCAATCAGAGGCAGCTGTCTATCGGTGTCTCTGATTGAGAGCCATACATAGGTAGCCTGTTTTCCCAATTTTGTTTGTGGGTGGTTGTTTTCTGTTTAGTGTATGTCACCTTGCAGAACTGTTCGTTTGTCGCTTTGTTGTTTTTTGTATAAGTGTTTTTATTGATTAAAAGGTATAATGAATACTTGCCACGCTGCTACTTGGTCCTCTTCTCCTTCTCCAGATGACAATCGTTACAGCGACATCATTGAAGTATATATAGAAGAGAGTCGGACCAAGAATTGAACCCTGTGGCACCCCCATAGAGACTGCCAGAGGCCCGGACTACAGGAAGCCGATTTTACACACTGAACTCTATCGGAGAAGTAGTTGATGAACCAGGCGAGGCAACCATTTGAGAAACCAAGGCTGTTGAGTCTGTCGATAAGGATGTGGTGATTGACAGAGTCGAAAGCCTTGGCCAGGTCAATGAATACGGCTGCACAGTATTGTTTCTTATAGATGGCGGTTATGATATCGTTTAGGACCTTGAGCGTGGCTGAGGTGCACCCATGACCATGATAGAGCATGACGCTTGCAACGCCAGGGTAGTGGGTTCGATTCCCGTCACCACCCATACATAAACGACAGCAGGTTTTATTGTAAGTCGCTTTGGATAAAAGCGTCTGATGAATGACATATTCTTTTTATATATTCACTTACTTGCTATACAATGTAGAGAGAAAAAGGGTCAATTCAGGAGGGAGCAACGAAATTCATGTCCAAACGTTGTTTTCTTTGCCTTATGTCATTAGAAATTACATAGAATTAATCAGTAGCTTGTTCTCTACAATATTATAACATTCATATACTTGTACTTGACAGTGTTGATGAAATAATAACGATCATTTGCTGTGACCATTACTAGTTTAGACTGCACCGCACTTGGTTGTATGTGTTCCATATTTGGTGTTGTGAGGTTAAATATCTCAGAGTAAATCATCGGTAACTTTTCAACCATATTTGATAGAGACATTGGGTTTAGACTATTGTTTTCTGAGATAATGTTCTATTGATTGGGCATATTTGTAAACCTTGAATGAATTAATAATTTTATGTTTTTGGCTACTTTGCCACCAGATGCTTTCCTATATCGTTGGTATAATATAAAATACAAATACCAAATATTGTGTTTTATAAAGTCACTAGCTAGATTGGAAGAATGAGACAAACAAGGTGATTGTTTTTATTGTGTTGTTTAACTCCTGAAAGTATATTCTTTGCCACAGTGGGCTATAAAGTCTTTTGGAGGACATATTGACCAAATTCAGACAAGGGGGCCACAGCCCAAGGGAAAAAGCACTGAAGGCTCTACACTACCGGTCAAAAGTTTTAGAACACCTACTCATTCAAGGGTTTTTCTTTATTTTTACTATTTTCTACATTGAAAAACAGACATCACAACGATGAAATAACACATATGGAATCATGTAGTAACCAAAAAAGTGTTAAACAAATCCAAATATATTTTAGATTCTTCAAAGTAGCCAGCCTTTTAATTACTAACTCTATTTTATCAATGTACCAATCGGGCTTCAGGAAGAAGTATAGCACAATTACAGCAGCCATGAAGGTTTTAAATTATATCACTGAAGCCCTTGACAAAAAACAACACTGTGTCTCACTTTTTATTGATCTCTCTACGGCTTTTGATACAGTTTATCATGCTATACTAAGGCAGAGATTGTCGAGTGTAGGTCTTTCAGAGCATGCAGTTGCATGGTTTGCTAACTATCTGTCTGATATAACTCAGTGCACTCAATTTGATGGGCTTATGTCTGTTAAATTGTCTGTCTTTAATGGTGTGCCCCAAGGCTCTGTACTTGGTCCTCGCTTATTCACTATTTATTTAAATGATTTAGACAAAAATGTCCAAAATGCGCAACTTCATTTTTATGCTGATGATACTGTTATTTACTGTTGTGCCTCGTCTCTTACAAAAGCTTTCCAGAACTTGCAAACGGCTTTTTATACTGTTCAACATACCTTGTGTCAATTGAAGCTTATCCTCAATACTGACAAAACTAAACTAATGGTGTTTTCTAAAGCAAGAAATAGACCTCTGAACCGTTCACCTATTACTACCTGTCAGGGCAAGGAGATTGAGGTTGTAACCTCATATAAATATCTTGGAATTTTAATTGATGACGGCCTCTCTTTTAAATTGCATATTCAACAACTTACAAAACAATTGAAGCTGAAATTGGGATTTTATTTTAGGAATAAGGCCTGTTTTTCTTTTGAAGCCAGAAGGAGGCTAGTATCAGCTACATTTATGCCTTTACTAGACTATGGGGATATTTTATTTATGAATGCTTCCGCTCAGTGTTTGAGATCAATTGACACCCTTTACCATGGTACTTTGAGATTTTTTTTAAACTGCAAAACCCTTATGCACCACTGCACTTTGTATACCAGGGTTGGCTGGCCTTCTCTAGTCACTCGTAGGCTCAGTCACTGGTATACTTTGTTTTATTAAGCCATTTTGGGTTTACTACCTTTTTATTTGGGCATTTTTATTGTTCAGAAATGTGGTGGGTACTCTCTTCGTTTGCTGGACTTTATCCTGCTAACTGTTCCAAATGTCCGAACTGAATTTGGTAAAAGGGCTTTTATGTACTCTGCGCCATCGTCTTGGAACGCCTTACAAAATACTTTTAAACTGGAAGAACTTGTCCCGATTGGTATTTTTAAATCACTGATGAATGATCTTGAGACTGATTCCCTGACCTGTCAATGTTTTTAATTTGCTGTTTTTGATTTTTGTTATACTCTTGTTGATTCAATGGTTTCTACTAGATTACTTGTAGTTTTTCATGTTTTTTGTCTGTATTTTTTGTAATGACTTGGTGCTGCCTATCTTGGCCAGGACGCTCTTGAAAAAGAGATTTTAAATCTCAATGAGCCCTTTCTGGTTAAATAAATAGTAAAAATAAAGAAAAACCCTTGAATGAGTAGGTGTTCTAATAGCAATAAGGCACCTCTGAGGTTTGTTGTATATGGCCAATATACCACCCCTCCTTGGGCCTTATTGCTTAAATAACCCATATCTCTTTTATAACAGGATATTATCATTGACTATATGAAAGTGCATGTATGAATGAGTCTGATTTACCGTTTTCAATGGCAGGTTCACCTTCTGAAGCCGGATGAGGTTCCAAAGCGTGCTGCGCAACCACCAAGCTCAGTCCCATCTCTGTACTCTTCTACGCTGACAACAACAACGTGATACTAAAGAAGCATCGCAACATGGTGGTCAAGACCTGTGATGCCTGTGACACCAGTGGTAGCCCATCTATCTATTCTACTTAATTTTAATCAACTTAATTGCCATTGTTCCAAAAGATACAAACAGGGTAATATAACTTGCAACCAGCAGTTGATCGCAATAATCTATCAATATGATGATATGTATGTATCTAATATATTGATTTTGAGTCTGAGAGTGGTATATGAACAACACCCATTGGACCTATAACCATACTTCACATTTGATTAACTAAACTATTCAAATCTACAGTAATTCAGATAATTACATCACCCCTTCATGTCATATATTCTGTGACCAATCAAAGCTGTAAAGTACTGTATCATAAGTATATAAATGCTAAAATTCTGCCCTTTTGATGACTATAATATCTTGTTGAACCATGAATTTGTCATTGTCTCTTTTAGAAGTACTAAACATGGTTTGCAAAAAATACACGTTTTTCTTCTTCTTTAATCATACTTTTAACCAGTACAAGTTAGTAACAATGGAAAATGGCAACAAACAAAAAAATGTTTGGCCATTTTTGTATGTACAGTGTAACAAATACACAGTGATGTATGTCCTTGTCAACAGATATCTGGAGGACTGTATACGGCTATATTTGTAATAAACTATACTGAACAAAAAAACGCAACATGTAAAAGGTTGGTCCCATGTTTCATGAGCTGAAGTTAAAGGTCCCGGGAAATGTTCTGTACGCCAAAAAAAAAAAGTGAGCATTTCTCCATTGCCAAGATAATCTATCCACATTGAAAGGTGCACCATATCAAGAAACTGATTAACTAGCATGATCATTACACAGGTGCACCTTTTGCTGGGGACAAAAGGCCACTAAAATGTGCATATTTGTAACAACACAATGCCACAGACGTCTGAAGTTCTGAGGGATTGTGCAATTGGTATGCGGACTGCAGGAATGTCCACCAGAGCTGCTGCCAGAGAATTGAATGTTCATTTCTCTACCATAAGTCGCTTCCAACTTAATTTTAGAGAATTTGGCAGTACATCCAACCGACAATTTTCCTGCCTGCTAGCCATTCAAAATGTAACGATTCCTTTTGGGTGTCAGGGAAAATGTATGGAGTAAAAAGTACATTATTTTCCTTAGAAATGTAGTAAAGTAAAAGTTGTCAAAACTATAAATAGTAAAGTACAGATACCCCCCAAAACTACTTAAGTAGTACTTTAAAGTATTTTTACTTAAGTACTTTACACCACTGTATGTGCTTCAATAGAGTCTGATGTTCAGGGTGTTTGGACATATAAGATGGGGTGCTGGTGAGCTTCTGCCCCCATTTTAGGTCGTCACACAAATATTCCCCCACCCATGTCCATTGAATCATAGTAATTACACCTTAATTACAGGAAGCATAGCAAGAATGAAAGGAATCAATTTATCATTGAATTATTTATAAATCTCGCTTATTAAACCATCATTTCCAGGGGACCTATTGTCCTTAATGCTTTTAATACAGTCTTATCTCAATTTCAGATAACTCATCACAAAAATCCCTGAAATCATTATCTTCTTAGCTACTTCTTTGCTACATTGTCTAAGAAAATATCCATATTGGAAGTTGGCTGGGCTGATGTATACAGATTCTGATAAAACTGGGAAACATGCTGAGAGATTTCTTTTGGATTTTCATTGGGAGTATTATTAATCATTAATTGACATATGGAAGGAAGTCTTCGCCTGCCCTTTTTTCTAAATTAAAGAAATATCTTTAATCGTCTTGCTCTTACAAACGCTCCCCGGGTCTTTTCCTCGAAGAAACAATCTAACTGCATTTGCAATGATGATAGCTCCAGTAATTCCTGATTAGTTAGTTATCTTTTTTTTAGTTTAATCCATTATTCCCTTTATGATGTCATATTCTTTCTCTCTCTTGGCACGAGCAATTTCTTTTCCCATTGAAATAGCCAAAAGCCTTAATCAAACTTCCTTAGCTCCCAGTAACTTCCAAACATATTCATAACACAGGCACAATTCCTGTATTTATCATTAATTCCTGCTACTTCCTTCTTAAATACTTCATTCTCTAGTAAAGTCTTGTTCATTTCCCAGTAACCTTTAACTTTTTTTGGTTGACAAACCATGCATATTTATCTTTATTGAGATCCCGTTGTGGTCTGTTAAAATCAATGGTTCGATCGAGACTGTATCAACCTTGTCAGCAATATCTTCAGATATCAGCCAGAAATCAATACGGGATTGTATCGATAAATCTTTGGTACTCCATGTAAACATAATCTTATCTGGGTTCTTATGTCTCCAAATATCTAGAACACCTAACCTTAGACATATATTCCTTATCTCACAAACAGAATTGCTATCCATAGGAGGCCATCTATCTAGATTATCATGTAATACTGTATTAAAATCTCCACCCCATATTACTTTGGCCAATTGAAATTTAGACATAATTTTACTTATTTTCCTCTCAATGTCTCAAAATAAAATACAGTTACTTGACTTGTTATTGGAAGCTTAAGTATTTACAACAATGAATTGAACATGGTTAACATCTACCAATAGTATAATCCATCTCCCTGTATTATCTGCTTCATGACTCAATATATGAGCCTTAAAGTTGCCTTTTAAAATAGGGACACCTGCTGACCGATTAGTACCAAATGAAAACCAAATGTCATTCATATCATCACCATTGACACTTCCAAAACGCAGTATCTGTGCAACAGGCATGAGTTTCTTGAATGAAATAAGTCGGCACTCTTACCCTTACAATACAAAGATAAAGATCTCCTTTTCAAAAAATGACAGATTCCCCTGGCATTAATAGAAAAAACAAATGGACATTTACTATCAAAGTGACTATATGAAGAATATTAAACTTGTATACGTTCACATGAATCGGGTTCTCATAAAAAGAAAAGGTCTTACTAGTTGCAAATAAAAACATACCTTTGCACCACGTAAGTGGTTGATCTAAATTATATATATTTATACAATTGCAAATAACATTGTACCATAGATTGGTAAAAACGAATAGCCATCAAGCTAACATTAAGTGTCGGTGCGAATTTCCCTGCCATAAAAAAATATATATATATAAAAAAAGTTTGGCTCACACAAACAATGCTCTTTCCTCAATAAATATCTAGTTTTATCAAATTAGCAAATAAAACTCAGTCCTGCACAACTCACTTGACAAGTCCAGCAGTCAACAAACTTTCCTTCCTTGCTCTCTCAATTATCGGCCACAGACGATTCAGAGCTTCTTTGTCAAATGGAAGCTGCTCCTTGGTTGGGGTATTCGGGTATGAATCGCATTCACCCCCCTTTTTTACACCGCAAGCATATGAGTGAGTTTCAACAATGCCTCTTTTCTCCTTGGAAGTTTCAACATCCATTATCAGCAACAGTTTGGTCATGTCCTGATTACATGCTACTAGCTATGAAGACGTTAGCAGGCTAATTTAACTACACACGCTGACACTTTTCGATAGCTAGCTTGTTCGTTGGAAATAGTCAAAAATATATGTCAAAGGTTTGATTAATTACAGAAGTATTCATTGTATGGTTAGATATCATTTTTTGTGTAAAAAACAAATTGCAACTGCAGTCTAAAACTATAAACTTTGTGAGAAAACCCCAAAATTGTTCCTCAACTAGAAATGTTACACCCTCTCATGTCGCAATCTTTACCATATCACTGATTTCATGAAGCTCTCCTGCTCATCATTTACTTCACAAAATCCCGCAAACGTGAAAGTGTCAGAAATAAACATTTCTAGATTGTACATATGTGTGAGTCAGAGATTTGAAAGCAGACGCTTTCATCCACAACGATGTACAGTAATCCGTACATACATTTTACGTTTGGTTGGCCCAGGGAAATTAGAGTTTTTCGAAGCAATTTTTGTATATCTTTCTTTGTAGTACTGTATGTATTCAATCATTTCGAATTGATCACTTCCCACTGGGTACATACATCAATTCAATGTTTATTCCACGTTGGTTCAACGTAATTTAATTGGAATTACATTGATATTGTGTCACAGTGAATTTTATAATCTGCAGTCAATTTAATTATGTTTTCATGTGCCATGATTCTGACATTTTACATATGATCCTCATAGGATTAGGCTACATAATTACAGTGGTGCAGTAAATGTAATCTCAATTCAATACGATGTGCATATACTGTACATATAGCCAATATAGCTATTAAACCCATGTTCAGTGACTGTAATCTGTGACGCAAGTGGCCTAATATGTTTGTGACGTTCCATGGAAACCACGGTATTGTTTAAAACTCGATTCTGATTGGCTTGCAGGTCATTCTACAGTGTAAATTATAAATGAAAACGTGCTTTTATAGCAGTGTTACAGATTCACAATACCGAGCGTGTCTCAACCCGTACCGCGCTTTTATCTACCTAAAGGTATCTCCACGCACAACTGGATAAGCCTTTTGGATACGCTTGTCCAAGGTAAGGATATGCGTCAAGATATAGCCTACTTTTAATGTTTTAGTTCCTAACTTAAATTACTCCAGTCAAGTGATTCATCGTAAAAGTTTGTTGTTTTGACTGAGCAGTCCAATGGCCAATAACATACATAGATTATGCATTAGGCAATGCACAAGTCAGTGTTTAGGTCAGAATATAAAGTTGCTACTTCCGTCAACTCAAGTTACTCAATTCAAGTGATTAATCGTAAAATTGAGTTGTTTTGACTGTCAAAACAAATAACTTTGATGGAATATTCAAAATTATAATGGCAATTATGAATCACAAATTCACAACATTACTTGCATTTCAATGATTCATCCAGGCCCAAGACATAAAGTTGCCTGAAAGCTGTGTAACAATCATTCCATTGCTGACCCATAGGATGGTAATCACGTACATGATTGGCTTAATCTAGAATCATGGATACCTTTCATGTGAGTACACACACCATATTTTTTTTTTTACATATCTCAGAAGGAAGATACCTCAATATCTGGAAGCACTGTCTCATGTACAATTGTTAATGCTATCTCTGAAATGTCTAACAAAATGTTGACTTCATCGTTTCATCAAGACCCTCTCATCACAAGTTGGAACTAGTGGTCAACATTGGGACAATGCAGCCATAAATAACATGGACCAATATTTTAATGGAGGTAAGCACTACACTTCTGATGGGTTTAAAGATTGTATTACATTATCTAAAAGTGAGAAAGTAAACCCCAGCTGTTATTCTTTTCACAGGGAAGGACAATCCCCATTATGCCATGAATGTTTCATTGCTGAACAACCATAGATATGTTTCCTCTAATTTGGCTCCCGTTCCTCCAACAGTGAGCAAGACCTGCCAGCAGAGCTCTCTGGAGCAGGGAGACATCCCGTCATCCTTTTGGCGCCTGACAAAGTACACTTTTTTTCTTCTAAATAACACTATAGTAACATCTTCTGCACAAAGTTACATTCCTAATAAGATTGGTGTTAAGTGAGAAAGAATCCTAAAGATGGTCCAATGGGCATGGTCTGAAGCCTCTCGTCATCTCAGTATGTTGAACCACCTGATTTCTTGCAGGCTTGAGATTCAGATCCTGCTGAACGATGTTAAGCATTCGATTAACCACATGCAGGGGACGCTGAACACCATGCAGGGGCAGTGTATTGAGTTGCAGACTGCCTTGTCTAAGGTAGTGTCAGATGAGTCTCAGATACAGAAGAATAAGTCTATGATGGTATGGTGATAATGATTGAGATGGTGATTATAATAATGATGACTAGCGGTACCCCACCCTACGGGCAGTAAATCATTGGATCTGATTAATTCAATTCAATGCAATTCAATCTTTGAGGACTGCAACCATAGAAATACAATTTATTTACACTAATAATAAGCTATTGTCAACTTCCCGTCTATGCTTATCTTGCTCATTGCTCACTGTCAATTGCTCACTGTTACCCTATGTGTGCAACTATTATTGATTTCTCACAGAAAAATAATTTGGTTTCAAATGTACCTGGGGCCATGTAAATAATTGTTAGGCTACTCATTTTGAATCCACCGGTGGCAACTTGTGTGACCATAAAAGTCTGTGTGCGATTGGGCACAGTAAAATGATTTGGTTACTGACCGGCCCTACATTATAGAAGGCCCTTCAAGTCGGAACTAGGAAATTCTGACATTTCTGACTCACAAACTCATTATGGAATGATGATTTCAAATTTCCCACTTGTGAAGTATCAGAATCAACCAGTAGGAAGATCTACACTGATAACTTACATTCATTTTAACTCAGAGGTTCCAAGTTTCCGATGGCATGTTAATGCGTCAATAATTGCCATGGTAATTTTGAATGTCCAGTCAGTGAGCATTATGGGTAATTATCCTACATACTTACATCAAATACTTTATGATAGCATCATCTCCTGTAGTAACAGTGCCATTCCAAACACAATAAATGTGAAAATTAACAAAGATACAAAATATTGCTAAAGTGAAGAAAATCAGCTCAAAATTGTAGGAGGAAATGCCCCTGCAGCAGGGAGGCTTACGGTATTATAATATATTGTAGACAACATTAATATAATTTGTGTATTTACAGTATCGTACACATACAAATGAAAGTATATGCTAGGGATTGATCTACACTGAGTGAACAAAACATTAAGAACACCTTCCTATTGAGTTGCCCTCCCCCTTGGTGGTGGACCATTGTTGATACTCAGGGAAAACTGTTGAGCGGGAAAAACCCAACAGCATGGCAGTTCTTGACACAAACCGGTGCGCCTGGCACCTACTACCATACTCTGTTCAAAGGGACTTAAATCTTTGGTCTTGCCCATTCACCCTCTGAATGACACACATACACAACCCATGTCTCAATTGTCTAAAAATCAATCTTTAACCTGCCTCCTCCCCTTCATCTACACTGAGAAGAAGATTTAACAATTAACATCAATAAGGGATTATAGCTTTCACCTGATTAGTCTATGTCACGGAAAGAGAAGGTGTTCTTAATGTTTAATACACTCAGTGTATGTGTCAATGATGTTATAGATTCCAAGTGGTTGATTTTTTAGGGAATGACTATATTCTCTATATTATACCTGCAGATCATCACAGCAGCCGAAGTTGCTGTGCAGAGGGAGGAGATCCCCCGAGCATCAGGCCTCATCCCGTCACAGAGGAAGGGTATCCTCCAAACAGTCAGTGTCCCTGCACAGACGGAGGGTATCCTCCAAACAGCCAGTGTCCCTGCACAGAGGGAGGGGATCCTCCAAACAGTCAGTGTCCCTGTACAGAGGGAGGGTATCCTCCCAACAGCCAGTGTCCCTGTACAGAGGGAGGGGATCCTCCAAACAGCCAGTGTCCCTGCACAGAGGGAGGGGATTCTCTCAGCAGCTAGCATCACTGCACAGAGGGAGGAGATCCTCCGAGCATCAGGCCTCATCCCGTCACAGAGGGAGGGTATCCTCCAAACAGTCAGTGTCCCTGCACAGACGGAGGGTATCCTCCAAACAACCAGTGTCCCTGCACAGAGGGAGGGTATCCTCCAAACAACCAGTGTCCCTGTACAGAGGGAGGGGATTCTCTCAGCAGCTAGCATCACTGCGCAGAGGGAGGAGATCCTCCGAGCATCAGGCCTCATCCCGTCACATAGGGAGGGTATCCTCCAAACAACCAGTTTCCCTGCACAGAGGGAGGGTATCCTCCAAACAACCAGTGTCCCTGCACAGAGGGAGGGGATCCTCCAAACAGCCAGTGTCCCTGCACAGAGGGAGGGGGTTCTCCCAGCAGCTATAATCATTGCACAGAGGGAGGAGATCCTCCGAGCATCAGGCCTCATCCCGACACAGAGGGAGGGGGTTCTCTCAGCACCTAGCATCATTGCGCAGAGGGAGGAGATGTTCCGAGCATCAGGCCTCATCCCGTCACAGAGGGAAGGGATTCTTCCAGCATCTTCTATCACTGCGCAGAAGAAGAAGATCCTCAGAGCATCAGGCCTCATCCCTGCACAAAAGGAGTTGATCCTCCTGATGGCCAGTGTCACTGCGCAGAGGAAGGGAATCGTCCCAATGGCCAGTGTCCCTGCGCACAGAGAGGGGATTGTCCCAAAGGCAAGTGTCTCTGCTGAGATGGAGGGGATCTTCCAAACAGCCAGTGTACCTGCACAGAGGGAGGGGGTTCTCCCAGCAGCTAGCATCACTGTGCAGAGGGAGGAGATCCTCCGAGCATCAGGCCTCATCCCTGCACAGAGGGAGAGGATCCTCCAAACAGCCAGTGTCCCTGTACAGAGGGAGGGGATTCTCTCAGCAGCTAGCATCACTGCGCAGAGGGAGGAGATCCTCCGAGCATCAGGCCTCATCCCTGCACAGAGGGAGGAGATCCTCCAGAAGGCCAGCGTCCCTGCGCACAGGGAGTGGATCGTCCCAAAGGCTAGTGTCCCTGCAGAGAGGGAGGAGATCTTCCTCACAACCAGTGTCCCTGTGAAGAATGGACACAATCATCCACAACCACCTCCCATCATCCCCATGGTGGCACCACTGTGGAAATGGGATGGTGGAGCGTGTACTCCACCTGTGGATTTCTATTCCAAGAGAAGAGGTCACTTAAACTTACCTAATTAGTAAAGAAATTACCATTGTGATAGCTTGATAATAAGTTGTGATAGGTTAAATGTATGGCTCATGTGAGTGTATATCTGTAATAATTTCATGCATTTTCTACATAAAACAGGTTTAGCTCCATTTTACTTTGACATTTTAGTCATTTAGCAGACGCTCTTATCCAGAGCGACTTACAGTAGTGAGTGTATACATTTTCATACTCCAGTGAATCTCTCCAGGATTTCGCATGGATTTTTTTGATATTTGCGGATAAATATTTTGCAGCAAAATTATGACATTTTGCATAGCAATATGCAATTGTTTTGTCCAATTAGTTGCAAAAATGCGCTGACAAGGGAAAAAACTGTGTTGATGTGTGGCTTGATTGAACCATATTATGCAGTAAATGTGCGGTGATTGGTTGAAATTGCGAGCCCTCTTTTTGTACTGTGGTAATGGGTCAGTTCTATGCGATAATATTGTGATGATGTGACTATTTTATGCAGAAATAGTTTGGCGATTGGTCAAATTTGTAAGCCCTCGCATAATATGCAGGGAATTGTTGATTTTGCAACCAAAACAATGCGATCGCAGAGTCCTGGAGTAACCTCCCTGCGTGTAGGTTAAGATTGGGTTGTAACAGAGTATCAGAGCCAGACGTTTCTACCTGTCAGCCAGTAATTGTTCTGTATGGTGACATGAGCAGAGTGGCCTGACTTCTCCCACTTATTACAGATGTCCGACTTAGATATGTTGAGCATCCTGCTATGATGTCCATCACCAAGCCGGAACACTCCGAGGCCACTTCTCAGTGCCAGACTGGCAGCCGGCCGGTGGCTGAGCCCGAGACCCCTGCTGTTCACAATAACAGTGGAGGCTGGCTCAGCTGGGTTTTTTGGGAGTGGAAGATTTAATAAGAAGGAGGTTCATCTACCTGAGGACAAAGACAGATCTGTAAGGAACTGGTTCTTAACACTATATTCTATGTAGAGACAATTGAGTGGATAATTTTTTTTTATTGTGGCTTGCTTCACATTGCTAACATCTTCTTCCTCAGATTGTCTGGGATCCAACTCTGCACAGATGGGTTAACAAAACTGAGCCCAAGGCTGAGGTACACACTTAAATTCAATGAAATTAAAAACAGTGAACAACCATTGTATTTCAACTGATAATATTACTAACAATTTGGAAAATGTGTTGATGTGTTTTACAGAACAAGTGTGTACCACCACCTCCACCGATGGGGACATATGGATATCAGGGGAACACTGGCCCCAAAGGAGTGAATCCTTACTCTATGAAAGCAGGTGAATATTGCTTTAGAATTCATGTGGTTTAACCAAGACTGTGTCAGCCGATCATAGATGTCCCTGGTGGTCTCCTGCTAACAGCTTTCCCACTACCAGCAGGTCTATGGGGCAGCAAATACCCTACAATACATTACAATGATGGGACCAACTCAAAGCCTCCAAGCCATGGGCCTGGACTGCTTCCTAGACAGCTCTCTGGCTTGCTCCCTCCTTCACACGTTGACCTCATGGCACCAATGGTTGTGCCACCTGACACTCTACCCTACTGAGGTATGACTCTGGAAAATCCTTCCAAATTGTATCCATTCATCATTAACTGAGATTTTTCTTTAACATAGCAAGTGGCTAAAATAGCAAGGATGTTAACTATTTTTTTATTTTTGTTCAACAGGCCATTTGCCCAGAGTGGATTTGCCATACATAGAATTTTTTCAGCATTAAAAATCTTCAGCATAAAAAAGTATTAAAAGATGATCTTTTAATTAAATCTCTCCTTTGTGTCCTCATGTTCACATTAATTTGATGTGTTCTATCATCCTTTACAATGCTTATTGCTTCTGCATTA